>NW_022103898.1:69687139-69693210 GCF_000313985.2 Echinops telfairi | reverse complement strand
ATAATTGAAAATTATCTTCAGTCTGGATTACAACTCACTGTAAAGAAAACCTACCTTCTCACAACTGGACCAATAAATAACATCATGGTAAATGGAGAAAATTGAAGTTGTCAAGTATTTTATCTTGCTTGGATCCACAATCAATGCTCACGGAGGTAGCAGTCATGAGATCAAACAATGCATTGCATTAGGTCAATCTGCTGCACAAGAACTCTTTAAAGTACTGAAAAGCAAGAATGTTGCTTTGAGGCCTAAGGTGTGGCTGACCCAAGCCTTAGCATTTTTCATTGCCTCATATGCATGTGAAAGTTAAACACTGAATCAGGAAGACTGAAGATAAATCAACACATTTGAACTGTCGTGTTGGTGAGGACTATTGAAAGTACTTTGGCCTGCCAAAATAACAAACAGCTGTGTCTTGGAAGAAGTACAGCCAGAGGCTCCTTAGAGGCAAGGATGGTGAGATTAATCTTGGGACATGTTGTCACTAGCGACCAGTCCCTGGAGAAGGACATCATGCTTGGTGAAGCGGAGGGGCAGAGAAAAAGAGGGAGATCCTCAGCATGATGGACTGACCCAGTGCCTGTAACCATAGGCTCAAGCAGGGGAACAATTGTGAGGATGACGCCAGACCAGGCCAGGTTTCGTTCTGTGGCACATCAGATCGCTATGGATTGGAACTGATTCAACAGCACTTGACAACAAAAGCCATTTGTCTTTGCTGCATGGGGGTGCTACTGCAATTATTTCTTGATTACAGGTTGGTTTATTTCACCTGACTTTTTATTTTGCTTTAATCTCTTGAGGAAATGAGGTGGGAGTGCTACTGTAGTTGCTAGTGTGGCAGGACTGGTGCTATCTGTCTGTCTCCATGTGGATTTCACATTGGGTTGGAGTGTGAGTACAAGCGTCTGATTGCTGGGTAGGCAGAGCAGCTTGGTCAACCTGGGCAGGTTCTGGGCATCGTTTTTTTTTGGTCATTAATCTAGTGGTACTCGAGTGGCACCTTCCCAGTGATTAGGTGGTAGGTGTGATGGGCTTGTTTGGGTAGGGCCATAATTTCCTAACTGATGGGAAAAAGTGAAGACAGGAGAAAAAACGAAGATGAGAAATAAAAGTAGAGATGAGGAGAGAGAAGAGATAAGAAGAAATTAACAAGGTAGAGAAGAAACAAAAGCAAGGTTATATAGCATGGGTGCAAGTACTCATCAGCAAACAAGTCTAATGGGAATGTGGTACGTGTGACACAAGAGCACACACTGATACCCAAAAAGACATGGGGAACAGGTGCTGCTGATGACAGAGGTGGTTGGCCATGACATACCTTCTGTGGGTGTGCACACTGCCAATTTGGGAGGCAACAGAGGCAGATTCTACCAACTACAGAGTTGGCAGGTGTCTTGTACCCACTCTACAAAAGCCTAGGCTGCCAACCACAGCAACTGCACTGGGTGGCCTGTGAGGGTTTGCTACAAAGATATCTGAACTGGTAGGCACATGGCACCTAATTTACCTGGGCAGACCTCAAGTTATTGGGACAGTGGAGCTGTGGGTGGAGTACAAGGGGGTGAGGTTGGGACAAATATCAGGGATAGGGGGGGGTCTGCCAAATGGATGGGAGGGGAGGAGTGGGACAGTACCTTTGATCACTTGGTGATTGTGTGGGTTAAGTGGAGAGACCACATTCCACTAGTCACAAGGATGTGAGCTTCAGTGCAGTTCTGGGCAAGGAGAGGCCGCTATCTGGTTCCTACCCCCTCGGAATGCTGCTTGCAATCATCCAAAATGGCCGAGTTGTGCTATTTCTCTGTCCATCTGTCGCCGTGTTCACTGCTTTCATCGTTTCTTTTGCTAATTGGTATTATTTTAAGCCTTTCCTTTAAGGATGTTCAGAGTTCTAGAATGTCATTTGTACCTGTGTCATTTAGTGTTTGGGTCTTTGTTGTAAATGGTTTGGATAATACATCTGCCTAGACTCCAATCTTTAACATTGTTGATATTTACGTTATGTACAATTCAAAAAATACTTTAATAATTTTAGGTCATTTTATATATGAATACCCAGAATTTCTAGAGGAAACCCAAAAATAGATCAGTCCATTTGTATCTTGCAACAACATAGCATGGTATAATTTATCTTCTAACATCTTGATCATTAAATGCACTGCCATTTACAAAATAAAGGCAATATCTTTCTTGTGTTATTTGACTCATTTCTACACTGACTTATCTTTATTCATAAACATACAAGTTTTATCACTGTTCAAGGATTAGGGAGCACAATTAAAGAAAAGAGGGAGGAAAATGTTAAGTCGTGAGACATGATGGATATGTTCTGGTATTTTCCTTAAATATACTATTTTGTAAATTTTTAAGCACTTAGAAAAAGGTTTACATTTTTTATGTTTCTATTAAGTTAAGAAGTTGATGATATTGATAAAGATAAATGATCCAGAATCAATAAATATATTCAAAGTGTATTGAAAGGATATCTGTGAATGCAATGACGTGAAGCGTCATTCTGGTAGGGTTTATAGGGAATTCTCTTTGATATACCATTTGTCATTGGGGAACCGGAAAACCCTTTGAAAAAGCCATAAATATGAAATAACTGAATTGTGGCTTTGTGATTGGCTGTCTGTGTGTCCTGAGGACAATACCTTAATTTTTATTTTCCAACAAGAAATTAATTATTAAATCAGTTTTATACACAAGTATTAAGTATTTATTAAAAATTCTGACCTACTTTTCTCACAGAAATCTGTGTGGCTTAATAACTAACCTAGCAGTTAGAAAGATGTGGAAGTTACGTATTTGTGGGATAAAGGTCATGCTGAGAAAGTTGAAAGTAAGCCTCCAGAAGAGGACTCACTGACTGAACTTTAGAGATCTCACTGGGCGGGGGCGGGGGGCGGGTATGGACCTGGTGATGTGATCCACATCCAGGATCAGATCCAGTGGATTCCATGGTCTAAAATTAGACTGTTCAGTGCGTCTTGACAATCATTTTCTGGTCATTGGATTAATGCTAACCAATCTTTCACTACACATATAAGTAATTCGGGATATAGCTAGTTCTTTCATAAAGAAAATGGCCATCCTTTCAGTACAATGTTCAAATGCCTTTCTCCAAGTAACTTCTTCCTCTCATCTTCATCAAAGGGTGCCTGTCTTAGCAAAGAACAGGATAAAGGAGCTGGATATTTTTGAGGAGGATTTGAATAATAAATATACCAAGCTCACAGCAGAGAACCAGCTCTAGAATCCAGAATTCCTTAAATTCGGACACTTCATTTTCTATCTTTGTCCCCCAACTTCTGTTGACACTTTCTTACTTGGACGTAAATATTTCTGATTGGGTCAAGTTAGCTGTCCACACTCAAGAAGCACTTCCTGGACTAGGAGACGTGCAGTCTCTCCCATCGTGTGTTGACTTAAGGAGTTTATTCCTCAGAGGACAATAAACTGGGGATTTCATTCCAAGTGGATGAGAGCACCTTACTCGGTCCCTATGCACTAACTGTAAAAGTTCTCAATACAGCATGACAAGAAGTGTGAAGTACAATTTTTCTAGGATATTCATTAAACAACAAAACATATGAAATAAAATTTTAGACAGAAAGTGGTTTTGTTAAAATAACCATTGAATAAAATAAGCAACTAAAAATTGACCAAGTTTACTGAAATGCTTAAATTACTAATTTAGGCAGGAAAGTATATCTAGGCTAAGAAATATATTTCAAATGTTTTATAGCTGGGTTTTAGGGCCATAGTCTTACTAGTACTGTCTCTTCCAAGACTCTTCCTCTTAGTTCAATCAATCAGCATACTCTAAATCAAGTAAAATAAATAATTTCACAGATTGTGATTGGAGTAAGACTCATGACTACTGTCTTCTTGAGGACAGTCTTATGTCCCCCCAGCCCAGAACCAGCAAGAATCCTTTAAGAAGAGTCATGAGGAATTATAGGATCTCTTCTGTCCAGTTTCTGCCTGTCCCTGACGTTCTCAGCTTTGTCTTCAGCTAGTATTGAAAATTTCTTTGCATTTCTGCTTGAATTTTGTTATTTTTTTCATTCCTTAGGTTTTAATCCTACCTCATAGAACTATAAATTTACTTCTTCTAAGAACCCTGGGTTGATTGAGTCGACTCCAATCAACTCAGGGTTACCGGATGAAGGATCATCTGAATCCTTATTCTAGGTTTGCCACTCTCTACTATAAGAGAGTTTTTGCTTGTATGGGTCCCCCCTACTCTATCAGTCTCTCTTCTTGATCATTCGCATCACATATAACACTACAAAATTTCTACAATCTTAAAAAAGAAAAGAAAAAAACCCTTTGATTTCACTTTCCTTCCATCTAAGCCCCATTTTCTCTCCTTTTCTTTGCAATAAAACTCCCTAAACAAGTTGACAATAGCTTTCTTTTTTTTTTGGGTTGGAGAGGTTAACATTTCTTTTTTTTTTTTTCTTTTTTAACATTTTATTAGGGACTCATACAACTGTTATCCCAATCCATACACACATCAATTGTGTAAAGCGCATTTGTACATCATTTCTCAAAGACAATAGCTTTCTACCTCCAATTTCTCCCATCTTATTTCTCTTGATTCTAATTCTTTTAGGTTTTTGTATACAACATTCTGTCAAAACTTCTCCTAGAGCTAATGACTCCCACATTTCTAAATCTAATGATTGGTTTTCAATTATTTTGTTACAAAAGCAATTAGCAGCAGCTACCACAACAGATTGTTAATTCTTTTCTTCATTTGGCTATACTTGATTCTTAACCACAAACCTGATTTTTTTCTCACTTTTTTGCCTTCCTTAGGATCTTCTCTTGGGTTCCCTTTACTCTGTGATTATTAAATGCTGGAGTCTCAGTTTATGTAACTCTTTTCTTCCTGGTCTGCTCTTTTACTATCGTTGTCATATACAGTTTCAAGTAGGTTACAAGTTAGACTGATAACTAACTACAAGGTCAGCGATTGAACTCCCCCAAAATTTACAGCCTTGGAAACCCACAAAAGGAGTTCTGCTATGTTCTTCTAGGGTAACTATGAAATAAAGCTAAATAAAAACTGGATGTATATGTTACAACTTACCTACAAATTCTTAACAACACAGAAATGGATTTTATTCATACCTCAGGGACTGCCTGTATATGTATTATAAGAACTGCTAAAATCTGTTAACGACCCTTTGTGTGTGTGTGTAGAGAGAGAGAGAAAGAGTTATATCATTGTGTTAAGCGGTTCTCCTAGAAAAGCAAAACCAGTGATGGTTTTATATGTAATTTTATACCAAGAAAGTGGTTTACACAGTTGTAGAAGCAGTTAAGTTCAGTCTGGTTCAAGTGCAGTCAGATGTTAAGCTGGAGGCTTTTTCTGACTCACATAGCTGCTGAGGCTGATAAACCAGGAAGCAGGAAGATCACAGACTGGTGGGAGCAGAGTTGGTTGAATCCAAGGTCAGTAAGTCAAACTCATGGCTTTTCCTTGTCTCTATGTAACTACTTGGCTGATAAACCAAGAAGTAGGAAGATGAACCAGTCAACAAATCAAATAAATAAATTAATCTAGTGTCAGCAGACAGTATGGCAGGCTGCTCCCAGGGAACAGGATAATTACCAGGGTTGGCAGGCAATATGGCAAGTGTATATGCCAGATGCAGAATCTGGAGCATCAAGAAAAGAGAGAGGTCTTCCTACATAGTCTGCTTAAGTAGAAGTGGGCCACATCTCTAAAGAAATGTATTTTCAATTGTATCAGGGAGGTGAGATGAGATAAAGGGTCTCAACTACAAACTACTGTGATCCTGCCTCAGCCATGTTGATACAAAATCTAACTATCACAGTCATTGACTATAAGACTGAAAAGTATACAAAATGTCAGCTCCTCAAGTTGATGTACAGATTTAATGCAACTTAAAATCTCACAGTTTTTTAACTTAAAAAGTTAAATATGACATTTTATAGAACAGATGGCTAAAAATAATCTAAGGCACTTCTTTTTTTTTTTTTTTAACATTTTATTAGGGGCTCATACAACTGTTATCCCAATCCATACA
>NW_022103898.1:69657949-69685444 GCF_000313985.2 Echinops telfairi | reverse complement strand
GTTCCGCTGCCCCCCACCCCCACCCCAGTGCCTTGCCTCGGCATGGTGGGGTCAGATCAGGCGCAATTCCCACACTGTGTCCCTGGTGTTGTCCCCCGCAGGGCCATGGGCCAGTGAGGAGCATCTCGTCTCATAGTGGGGCTGGCCATGTGGTCTAAGGCACTTCTTAAAAGCAATAACCAAGCAAAAAGATTTGCCCAAGTATCAAGGCTTATCAAAAAGCTATTATTATTTAAAAATGTATTATGAATACAGGAATAAATTAATAAGATCAGAGCTGAATATAGAAGTCAGAAACAGACTCAGATAAATAGGAGGTTGATATTGTTGGACAAAATTGCTGTTGCAGAGTAATGAGAAAAAAAATGACTATTCAAAGAATGGTTTTGAGAAAATTGGTTATTCATGAGAAAGAAACATATATTAAGAGAGAGCAAAAGTATACACGTTACTTCCTGATAAAGGAGCTTTCTCAAGCAATTTAGAAAATGTAAAACAGGAATAATGAATGTATAATACTCCCTTAAAATTAAGAACTTTTGTTAATCAAAAGAACACGAAAAAAACAAACTCAAAGCTGGTAGAAAATATTTACAACATGAATAGTGGACAAATGAATAGTATCCTGAATACACAAAATATTCTGGAGTCAACTAAAAATAAAACCTTACCGATTCACTAGAAAAATATTGGCAACATATATGAATAACCAGTTACCAGAAAGAGACCAAAAACATTTTAAGAGTTAATTAAAGTTGGTAAATATATAAATATAAAATATAGAGTTGCCATTATTAATTAGGAAAGTGGGTATTAAAGTCAAAAAGTGTTGCTATTGCACAGATGGACAACAATTTAAAAGTCTAATAAATACCAAATATTAGCAGATTTGTTGGCCAACAAATACTCTTGAAGTCCTAAAGCCAACAATCTAATTCCTATGCATAGAAATCCAGGGATATCTGCACCAGGAAGAAGGCTCCAAAATGTTCATTAAATAATTTCACAAGAAGTAAAAACGATTTTATTCAAGTGAATGGTATAATAAAAAGATACAAAAGTCATTGACCTTGAGTCAATGCTGACTCATAGCTACCCTATAGGACAGGGTAGAACTGCCCTTGTGAGTTTCTGAGACTATAACTGTTAACCAGAATAGAAGACCCTGTCTGTCTCAAGCGTGTGGTTTCAAACTGCTGACCTTTGGTCTTGTAGCTGACCGTGTAACCAGTATGCTACTAGGTCTCTGGATGAAAATACAAGGGGGCGTTAAAAGGTTCCAGGAGAAACTCTGTTATCTTTTAATTCCATTTTTCCACAAACATTTTGAAGCCCTCTATGGAGGTATGGATATATCCATATATACATGCAGACACAAAAGCCTCCTTATGTATATATAGATACATCCACATATACAAATACTTAGTAATTACTTAAATATTAAAGTATTATTACATACATATTGTGTTAATAATAACTTAACACTGTGGTATTATTTTTTCTTACTAGTAACCTGACATTCATGTTGTTTTCAATTTGAACTACTGATAGAAAAGTAAAATGTGGAGTCTTTTTTGTTGTTGTTGTTGTTGCTGTCATTTTTTTTAACATTTTATTAGGGGCTCATACAACTGTTATCCCAATCCATACACACATCAATTGTGTAAAGCGCATTTGTACATTGTTTCTCAAAACATTTTCTCTCCATTTAAACCCCCGACATTAGGTCCTCATTTTTCCCCTCCCTCCCCGCTCCCCCCTCCCGCATGAGCCCTTGATAGTTTATAAATGGGTATTTTGTCATATCTTACCCTGTCCGACGTCTCCCTTCATCCACTTTTCGGTTGTCTGTCCCCCAGGGAGGAGGTCACACACAGTTCCATGTAATCGGTTCCCTCTTCCCTACCCATTCTCCCTTTACCCTCCCTGTTTTGCCACTCACACCACTGGTCCTATAGGGCTCATCCTTCCTGGATTCCCTGTATTTTCAGTTCCTATCTGTACCAGTGTACCTCCTCTGGTCTAGCCAGTCTTGCAAGATAGAATTCGAGTCATGGTAGTGGGAGCGGGGAGGAAACATTTAGGAACTAGAGGAAAGTTGTATTTCTCATCATTGTTACATCGCACCGTGACTGGCTCATCTCCTCCCCGAGACCCCTCTGCAAGGGGATCTCCAGTGGCCTACTAATGGGCTTTGGAGCTCCACTCCGCACTCCCCCCATCATTCACTATGGTAAGATTTTTTGTTCTGAAAATGTGGAGTCTTAAGGTGTAACAACTTGTCCCAAATGTCAAAGTAAATGGGTGACTCAGCTTATAACCAGAATTATATTTTCATCTTCCTGTGCTCTTTTATTTAAACCTCACAGTCTTCCAACAAGGTATTAGTTCAGTAATTTTCAGTTTTCCTAATAGGATATTTTGTGTGGTTTCTATGGTCAAAGATGCTGCTGGCTCCATCAGCAGCATTTGATTTCATTACTTACGGTGAAGATGTCATGTTTTCAGTTTTATTAACATATTTTGCATTCTTTCTCTTAACACTGAATCAAACCAACATAGAAACACAGATGCTTAAAAGTGTCAGGCAGTAACCCCAATCTAGCTGAGCATGAACTTTCAGTAGAACTGTTCTTCAATTAACCATGCCTGATTAGAAATAGGAGAAGAAAAATAACGCCTACTGATCATCTACTGTGCTTTGATTTTGATACTTCATTTAATCCTTACCCACTGCTATTGAGTCCATTCTGAATCACTATAGCAACACTAGAGGGTTTCTGAAGCTGTTTGTGGAAATAGTCTCATCTTTCCCCTGATGAGAGACTTGTGGGTTTGAACTGCTGACCTTGCTGTTCGTAGTCCAATACATACTTTACATCTCTACTTAGAGCTCCTTTATTTGATCCTTAGAACCCTCTAAGGTAGATATTGTTTATATTTCTCTCTTTAGTCCCTCAGGTTCACATCTAGTAAGTAATCAAGCTAGGCTCTAATCAAGGTCACTATGGTTCCATCCTCATGCTCTTTCTTCCATGCCACGCTGTCTAATGCTAGGGCCTCTATGTGGGTCTTCCTATTAAAGCCATTTGGCATTATGGATTCAAGCTTCAAGCCCAGTTGATTAGAGTGCACAGGCTCTCTTAAAGGCCTTAGCCCCAGAGAGTGTCCCTGGTCCTTAAAAAGAGATGACGAAGTTAGCTAATGAGAGTGCTTGCCTGGGAGTGGCTGAGGGAAGATAGGGCTCCTCCAGAAGAGGAGGAGTGTGAATGGCGTGTGAAGCTGCATGGGGGAACGGCAGAGCTACAGTGGGGCTACCGTGGGAAGAACAATTGTGCACAGTCCACTGTGCCTGGAGAACAGTTGTCATGTTTCTACATGAACAGAAACAAATTGAAATAGAGGACAAAGACCAAGAAAATAAAGCGTCTGACAGGGGGCTGGACGCAGACGAGGCAGATGGACTCCAACGGTGTTGTAAGGACTTCTTCCTACCGCACATACCTTGAGAAGAAAAAGACAGAAAAGAGATGTGAAGGGTGTCCTGAGGGGGAGGTGTGAACTTCAAATGAGCCCATCTAAATTTTAAATTGAGTGAGTAATTGAAAGAGACTATTCTAAAAGAAAATAGACTGGGCTTCCTTGTCTATGTATTTTCTGCTACCAAACACAAGTACATGCTCATAAATAAGATTAGTTTAGGTCCAAAGAAATATTACATGTTTACTCATAAGATTGATGTTGATGCATTGAAACCCAATGATATAGGCATTGCATTACATTTATGAAGAAATTGAAGCTTAGAGAAGTTAGCTGCATCCCCAAAGGCCAGAGAACAAGTAGATGGCAAAGTAAAAGACTTACATGAAATCCGTTGCTCCAAAGTCCATTCCCTTTCCCTTTCAAAAAGATATAACCTTTAAAGGAGAAATGGAAAAGCAGTGTATATTTCTGTCACTTGCTCAGTAATGCAGGGCCCACTTCTTGTGTAGGTTCCCTTATAATTGCTGCAGGGATCGCATACAAACTATACGTAATGAACGTGATCACAGCAACAAGTCTAATGTTATTGAAGTTTCATGAAAACCCAACACCTTCCTTACAATTGTTATGTTTGATGACTACTTCGTGAACAAGTACAGCTCATTGAAAATGAAGGTCGGTCCTGTAAAGACACCATCTACTCTCCTCTAGCAAGAACACAAACTCCCTAGCCACATACAGTTTAATTTTTTTGAGTCAAGAGTTCACACAAAGCACCCTGTTTTTGATTCTCAGAAAAATAAAAGCACAACCCCCCAATGAGGCCCAGCTTCTTCTTCCCCTGGGGAAGAAGGAAAATTCCTCTGCAGGATGCTTAGATCAAATATACAGTGCTATTCCAACTCCAATTAGTTCCCAGGGCTTATCCAACTCTAGTGAGTTTGCCTCTTCGAAGAATGGAGTGGGCATAGATGGATGGCATCCCTTCCACCTCTGTGCTAGGGAGTCCAAGGAAGGATGAAAAGAGATTTAGGACCCCCAAATCTACGTCTACCAATTTGTCCAGAGGCCTGATGCTGCTCTGCCCGCCATAGCCTCACCCCAATACAATACAGCAGCTGGATCCTGCCTCACAGAACGAAGAAGTGGGCATAAAGAAGAATAAAAGTTTTATTTAAAGGATCCAAAATAACTTATATTACACATATTTTTCTCCATTATACTCATGATTACATTTGCACTTATCTAGACCTGCATCCTACTTACTGGTTTTTGGCCTACCGGTGTTTTAGAAGAATTAACTGGATAAGGAGCTAAAAGCTAGACTGGACAGATACTCAAAGCAAAAGGTATATTGTTTCTAGCTGTGGAGCAATGGAAAACCACTTTGACCCTTGTCCTTAGAGTCTGTACAATAACCCTCAGAGTAGTGAAGGTGCCTTTCTCTGAAACCCCCTGATACACCTAAAGATTTGTGCTAACAGATTGTGGGCTGGCCACACTCGAAAAGATGCATCTGGAAGACATCTCTGCTAGCCTCGGGAGGCATTACTTAGCCTTTCTTGCAGGACCAGCCAATAAAAGCGCCAAATATGAAAGCCGGGAGAGCTTCCTGGTCAGTGAAGGGAAAGGTAGGTGCTTTCTCTGAGACATGCTGGCTTCATATTGAGAACCTCCCCTCCAGACATCTCCCATGCGTCTCTTCTTTATGACGATCCTGATTTATGTCTCTCTTTTCTTGCACCAAATGAATAAAGCTTTAATGAGTTTTGTTTTGCTATTTAAGTTTGTTGTTTAACAATTTTTAATTGTGAATTAGTGGGGGGTTACATTTCAGGTCATCAGTTTTGTGCTTTAACAGTTTAATCTACTTATCAAACCCTCTATTAGCTCACCCATTCCCCTCCCTTTGACTTCTCTTTTCTCGGTGGTTTACTATCTGCCTCTTCACGCACGTTAATACGCGTCAGCACTCTAGTCTGCTGTTCATCTTTCTTCCCTTGGGATCCTCCACAGTCTGTTCCCTTTGGTATGACAGCTTGTTTCTTTTCTTTCTTTATTTTTTTAAATAACAGTGGTCTCATAGAATATTTGTGATTGACTAATTTCACTCAGCATAACGTCTTCACGTTGATACATGCCATGAGGTGCTTCATGGCTTCATCATTATTCTTTAGTGATGCAAAGTATTCCAGTGTGTGTATGTGCCAAAGTTTCTTTAAAACATTCTTCTCCTGGTGCGCATTTAGGTTGTTTCCATCTTCTTGCTATTGTGCACGGTGCTGTGAAGAACATGGGTGTGCATATGTCTTTTGGTGGTATGGCTCTTACTTCTTTAGGGTAGACAAGGAGGTACCAAAAAAATGGATTTTTTTCCCCCAAAGCAATGCATTTAAATTTTTTTACAAAACAACTTTAGCACCTTCAAAGTACTCTCCACTATAGTCAATATGTTTGTTAAATCTGCGATTCCATTCTTGGAAACATTTTTCAAACTCATCTATTTGGATGACTGACAGCACCTCCCTCATGTTTTTCTTCACCTCTTCTACATCATCACATTACTGTCCTCGTGTCCCTCATTCACAGAAACAAAAAGAAGTCTCATCAAGTGAGGTCAAGTGTGTGGGACAAGACAGGCATGCTGTTTTTGCCAAAAACTGGCACACTGAGATGGCTGCATAAGCAGGTGTATTGTTGTGGTAAAAACCAGTCCCTCATTTGACACAAATCAGGCCTTTTTCGTTTGCACACAGTTACACAACCTTGTCAGCACCTCTAAATACAAAGTTTGATTAACAGTCTGACCTCATGGAATGAACTCCAAATGCACTATGAGTCAACATTTTCATCCATTCAGGAAGTTGATGGATGTCCAGAACACAGTTTGTCACAATCAGCATTTCAGCTTTTTTTGAAATAAGAAAAACCACTGATACACTTGAGTTTTCCCCATAGTGCTATCCTTTTATGTTGTGTTTAACATCACAACAGTTTCTGCAGCATTTTTCCCGAGCAGGAAGCAAAATTTCACAGCCACACACTGTCCTCTTAAATCGGCCATCACAAGCCACACATTGTCCTCTTAAATCGGCCATCACAAAGAAGAGGCTCAAGCAATACTGCTTTTATGAAAAAAATTCACTGTGACCAGAGGGAACCTTCTCAGGTGATGCCACTGGGTGCATTAACTCAGAGCTAGTTGTTTGTTGCTCACCTAGCAGTAAAAATGTATACTACGAAAGCTCTGTTCAGTCCAGCACAATTGTGGTTTTTTTTGGGAGGCACCCCCTCATGTACCCAGGAGAGGGATTGCTAGGTTATGTGGAAGTTCAATTTTAGTTGTATGAGGTGGCACTATATTGCTCTCCATAGTGTTTGTACATGTTTACAATCCCACCAGCAGTGTAAGAGGTTTCCAGTCTCTCTGCATCCTCTCTAGCATGTATTGTGTTTTATTTTAAGTTTGGCTGTCATTGTCGGTCTAAGGTGGTATCTCATCATTGCTTTGATTTGCATCTTTCAGATGTCTAGAGATTGAGAACATTTCTTCATACGTTTGTGGGTCATTTGGACTTCACCTTGGGTGAACTGGTTGTACATGTCCTTTACCCAATTTTCAAATTGGCTTATTCATTTTTGCTGTTGTACATTATACATTTCAACACATTTTTACAGTGATAAAACTTATCATTGTAAAACATTTTCCTGCACCATAGATTCTCTTTTTACTCTTTTAATGATATCATTTGATTCATGTTAGTGCCTTGTCCTGATATGTCCCTTTATGATAATAAAACTAGTAGTCATGTGTACAGTATCTTCTGTGAGTGAATTAATGAAACCCTTAAATTGTACTCTGACTTATCTTAGCCTCTCGTGGGTAGGCACAGAGAAAGAAAGACTGCCAGTTGAGTGGGGAACTGGTGTCAGAAAGGATGGAGGAGTAGCGAAATAATGATCTCTATCTTATGTGTATTGGCTTTATACTGATCCTCATCTATAAACCCTACATTTTCTTCATAATGGGTTGATACAGATTAGGTGACCAATGTTTTATTATCCAATAAGCAAGCCATACATGGCCTTACTTGTGCTTACTAATCTATAGTAAACTATTTCTCTAGATCAAATATTCTCCTTCTAGGTATGGCTGGCATCTGTCTCTCTCTCAACTCCACACACCTGCCTACAAAATGAAAGCCTCTCTTCAAATTTACAATTTTTAACAGAGATAGAGTTACCCAGTAACCAAGTTAAGCAGGGACTCACTTGTGGTGACCAGTTTCCCATGATTTTTACTACATGATGAGATGAAACCCAGGTGAAATTGGTCACTGCAGATTAGTAAGTAAATGATGAGGGTAAAAAGAAAAACAGTCAAGCACTACATATCAGTAAGTATAAGTGAATCATATTTAGTTTATTGACTGGGTAATCTGCCTTTGGGGTGCCTCACCCACTCACTGTGTTAAGTCGATTACAATTCATGGAGCCTTCATAGAACAGAGGAGAACTCTGCCCTAAGGCTTCCACAGCTGCAAATCTTCTGGGAACAGATTGGCTCCTCTTTCTCTTGTGGAACAGCTGGTCGGTTTGAACCACCAACCTTTTCATTAGCAGCCCTATACTTAATCCACGCTTCTACCAAGGCTCTTTGGGGGTGGCCTAGGAAGATCTAATGTTTTCATGCCCTAAAAATGAAACCCCTTATATATGGGTCCGCATGAATGTCGTTGTTAGAATAAGTGCAGTTTAGAAGGAAAGAAAGGAGTGCAGAACTGCTGGTGTAAAGGGATTGAGACTAAACAAAACACCCCATTGAGTTGATCCATTGTGACCCCAGGCCTTACAGAATAGAGCTGTTCCATCAAGATTTCAGAGCTGTGAGAAAAAAAGCAAACTGCCAGGCCTTTCTTCTGCAGCTCTACTAGGTAAGTTCAAACTTTCATTCAGTTGGAAGTGAAGTGCAAAGCTTTTGTGTCACCCAGGAACCTAGGATAAGGATTAGCACTTGCTTTCTTGAGTAACTGGCTTGTAGTTCCAAATTTTCATCCCTGCTCAGCAAAGTAAAAGCTGGGCTGTTAACTATCCAAATAAAACGAAAATCCATCCTACTGGCAATCAGACTAATGTTCTAAACAAATGTGTTTCCAGAAGGAAACAAACAAAGCCAACATAAGCAGTGTTACTAACAGGAGGAAAAGAGGAGGGGAAGGTATTTTGATTGAACGAACGGTTAACCCCGTTGTTTGGTGAGCTGAGTTCAACAAAGTGTCGCCCAAACCAACCACAAAAAATATTGATGGTCCTCTTTATAAAGTTATTTTTGCTTCCAGATCAATGACAACTCTTTTCCTACTCTAATCTTGGTATTTTTGGGCCACTTTTTTTTGAGATAATTAATTATCTCAAAAATTACCTATGCCTGTTGAGAGCATTCAGTCCAGAACTGGCCCTGATTCCTTAATCTCTTTTCAGAGTCATTCACAGTCCAACCCTGTTGAAGGCTCCCCGCTGCCCCCACCCCCCCACGTGTCCTTAGTAATGCCTTGGATCCCTTGTGTTGCTGGGGGTTATGCATCGGGCTGCCTAACACTGAGTCAGTAATAGAAACCACCAGCTGGTCCTCTGGACAAAGATGAGACTATCTACTTCCATAAAGATTAGTCTTAGAAACCCATGGGGTCAGTTCACTTTCATCCTATATGATCACTATGAGTTAGAATCAGCATAATGGCAGTCCAGTTTGAAAGTTCCCTTGGGGGTGATTTCCTGGGTGCACTAAGTTAATAAATCGAATTAATAAGCTCATAAATACAGATGTGTTCCTACTGGCATTGGGTTGGCATGTTTGATTCCAGCCATCTGTCTTATAAGATGATTTAGCAGTCCTTTTAGGGTTTTCAGAGGAGCTGTGCTGGCAAAGTGGGTTATGAGTTGGGTTGCAAAGTAGAAGGTGAGCAGTTCTAAACTAATCACTCCTTGGGTGATAGAGGAGACTTTCTACTCCCATAGTTACACCCACATGGGCGTTTATACCCTGTCCTATGGGGTCACCATCAGTCAGAAATGACTCAATGGCAGTGAGTTCTTTTGGAACCTACTTGTCCAAAACCAAGTACTCTTCTTTGTGAAGGGACGTCTTATGATTGCCTCCATCTTCCCATATTTCTTGAAATATATTTATGATCTGTGTTAGGCCATATTATCTAGAGAGATGAAGCCAGTGACTCTCATTCATGTATAAGAAAGAGTTTACATCAAGAAGTAATCTTATATCAAGAAGTCATCCCAACCCAAACCAACTCAAGTCCATAAGACTGGTGCAAACCAGCATCCTCTTCAGAACTCAGAGAGCCACAGGCTGATGATGCAGAAAGGTGAGGCAGAGTGCAGGAAGATCACAGGCCAGAGGGTGAGATTCAGGTGGGTCCAAGGTCAGTGTAGCTCAAACAGCTCTCTGGCTACAGCGTTGGCTGGCCTACATGGAGCTGCCGCTGGAGGCAAACAGAAAGGGGAAAGAGCAGAGAGTGAAAGACGTTCCCACTTTCTTCCTAATAAGAAGGCCTCACCTCCCAGGAGGCATTGTCAGGCTGCCACCTGACGGACAGGTTGGACTCCATCCATAAATGGAAGTTGACATGAAATCATCCAACTACCTCATAATCCTTATAAACTTAGTCCCAGGAAAACATTCCTCATTTTTCAAAATCTTCTCTCACATTTCCTCTCCGCTCACCTCTTGCCACCATAAATATGCAACCACAGCCTATTATAATGGATTTAAGAGCTAAGGAGGAATATGAATGACACTCATTTCAAAAGATAGCAGTAACTCAGAGTAGACTGCAATTTCACAGCAACGTAATTGTGTTAGATGTACTTTTTTGCCTTATATCGATTGTTGGAAGCCTAGGAACTATACTTCTCAGATCTCCTTTCCTTCCCCCAAAACATTTCTAGTTAGGCTTTTGTTTTGTTTTTTTCATTTGTGTTAAATTTGGAAGGCAAAAGAAAATAAAAAGCAATATTTGTTCTGGTATTGGCAGACAGACATGAAGGTTTTGGCAGATAATAGATATGAGGTTTTGCAACAGACTCATCTACTCCCTTATAATTCATCTGTTTTGAGGCTACCAACAATTGAGACCATTGGTGGAAATTTCCTGCAATTTCTACAACTTTCAAATTCTCAGGAAACTGGAAACTTTCTTTGACTCTGTTCCCTCACTATTTACAATGATTTTGTTAGCATCTGATTAGTAAATCTCATCCTCCTTGAAAGACCTATATTGCATCTGCTTTCCTGACCCTCCCCTACTACATTAAAACACTAAATACAAAGCAGGCAAGTAAGTCCTAGAACTGCTTCTAACATACATTGAAATCAAGAGGCAGCCTCTTGGCCTCAATTTTGTGTCTGTAAAACAAGGGAGAGAAGGTCGCTAGTTGACTTTGGATGATCTTGTAAATGCAGCAGAGTGCTAAAAGTCTAGCCTTCCAGATTTCTAAGTCGTGTTCTTGCACACTTTGGTTAATAGTTAAAAGTTTGACGTAACACAGAAGTATCTAAGTCCAACATGGGAAAAATAACAATCTACTCAGACCTTTTCCTGGACTTCACACAAAACACTTTACCGAAGCACAGAAGCCCACCTCATCAGACGTTAAAGGATAGATAATAAAAAAAGCAGAATCTATAACTACTGGAACATCACTATTTTAATGCCTTTTTTTCCCCCAATGTATAATTTTCACTTTTGAAGGCTATATCAAATATCTTTCCTTTGTTTCCAAAAGCTCTATCTAAGAATTTCTGTTTTAAGTTTTAAACAGTTGTTTAAAATTTTCTGTTTTAGGTTAAATAAGCTGCATCTGCCTAGCTACTACCAACTAAGGGAACTATAAGATGGTAGAGAGACCTTTGTACATTTCTAAAAGCGTACAAAAAGTGAGGACATTTTCTAAGTTACATAGAGCCAGTCTTGGGAATGCTATATTCTTGATGAAGGTATTCTTTGATCTTTTTCTTCTTTGATCTATAGTTTGAAAACAGTTTCAGTCCCTATGAAATTTAGCATTATTTTGCCAGTTAAGTAAGCCCAGGGAAGATTGTAGGACCTTGGACAATTAATTGGGGGAGTTAGAGCCCAAGACATTTGAAACAAGGTTTATAGTGCACAGGAATGCTCTTTGAGCATTTATCAGCTGCACTAAAGGAGCTTTGGAATACTTGCTTGACCAGGGCCATGGCCATGGAATCACGTGGCTGAGAGACCAGTGACCAAAGAGAGGCATGCCTGAAGGCACAACTGAGAAGTACTCTTGACTAGAAGAATTAAATCCCGAGTATTTTTGATCCTGAATTGTAACCTGTCAATGTCCCTAAAAACCCATGATCATGAATATGGTGAGTTCAGTACGCACATTGCAATGAATAACCAAAGCCAACAGAGACATAAAGAATGCCTTGGGAGGAGTGGATGGCATCAGAATTGGTAAGAAGATTGAGGGTCAAGGCTGGTCCGACCCCTCCCTCATAGATATCAGTCTTAGATTGATGCTGCTGTTGCTTCTCCTTTCTTTTTGTAAAATCAGATGAGGTCAAATGGGCCCCATCCTTTTTACAATAAACAAAGACTGGACCCCAAGAGAATGTTCCAACCTGATCATACCAGCCAGCCTTTATCCTTCCTGTGGCAACTAGAAGACCCTTTAGATAACAATGAGGAATTCTTCTGAATCTTCCAGAATTTGAGTACATGACTTTGTGCACATTGCCTCTGAACTGGAGGAGAAATTACAATGCATGATGTGCCAAGTAATTAGAGTGAAATTTCCATTACTTGGTGCCTGGACAACATCTGCAGTTTCCACCAAGCATTTACTTTAAGGGTTTTGTTAACACAACAAAAACATTTCAGGAGGCATGGTTTAAAATCCTAATTGGGACATTTTCAAAGATATTCTTCAGTTTATCCTATGGATCCTTTCTGTGTGTCTTCTACAGTCCTATAATGATGGATCTAATTCTGCATTCCTCTAAGTGTGAGGATGGCACCGGCACAGGCTGGGTTTCATTCTGTGGTACATAAGGTTGCTGTGGGGTGAAACCAACTGAACGGCACCCTAACCACATCATTACGGAATGATGATACCTTATAAGTTATCCTGTCTTAATGGGGGTGTGCTTACTCCTAAGTCATATGGCTTGTTTTAAGAAGTGAGACTGGAGTAGTCTATCACAAGGGAGAGATACTTAAATACTGAGTCGACAAATGAGAAAATAAATACATTATATTTTACTTGTTGGGAGATGCTAGAAAAACTGGAACACTCAAGCCTTCTAAGACACAGAACAAAGTGGTTTTGTTTTGTGTTGGCTTGGAAAAGATAGGACTTTATAGATGAATATAGCAATCATGACATTGCCATGAAAAAGAAGAAGACCTCAATGATGCGGACTGACAGTGACTGCAACAATGGGCTTAACAACAGCAGCAATGTGAGGCTGGTTCAGGACCACGTGATACCTTGCACTGCTTACATAAGGTTGCTCTGTGTCAGGATGAACTTCAAGGCACCTAACCACAACAACAGTACCTCTCAGTATTATTGAATGAGAAATTGGAATTGGTTTGTTTTCACTTATCAGCAAGGCAAAGTGGTAGACAATTATTATTAGGGAGATTCCTAATAAGCTAATAAGAGGCTCTGTGTAGTAACATCAATACAACCTTACTGGCAAACTATGAGCATGCACTTACTAAATTTTTAAGTAAAGAAACAGGGAAGTTCACATATTAAAATCTGCCAAGAGAAATTGTACAATACAAAATCTTGTAATTTGGTGGCCACTGTATCAATCCATTTTCTTTCTTTTATAAATCATTTTATTAGGGGCTCATACAACTCTTATCAAAATCCATACACCCATCAATTGTGTAAAGCGCTCAATCCATTTTCTTGCAAGTCTTCCTCTGTTCTCTTGTTCTTCTGCAGGCACTGGTCTCTCCTGTGCACATATCAATGGTATATTCAGTATTCTTTGTCAATACCATCATTCAAATGCATCCATTATTTTTTATCTTCCTTATTTATTGTTCAACTTTTTAATGAATATGATATGATTGAAAATACCTTGGCTTAGATCAGGTGCATCTTAGTCCTCAAAGTAACATTTTATTCTTTTGCCCTTTAGGGAAGTCTTTTGCAGCAGAATTGTCCAGTGCAATATGTTGTTTAATCTCTTGACTGCTGTTTCCATGTCTATTGAGTATGGATCCAAATAAAATAAAATGCTCGAATATTTCAATCCTTTCTCCATTTATTATATTTCTTATTGATGCAACTATGAGGATTTTTAATTTTGTTGATGTCAAGATGCAATCCATACCGAAGGCTGTAGTGCTTTAAATACTCTTTACTTTCACCAAACCAGGTAGTATATATAACCTGAATGTTCAGGTTGCTGAGATTTTGCTTCCAATTTTGATGCTATGGTCTTCTTCATATGGCCAAGGTTCTCAGATTTTCTCAGTGGACCTTTCTTGATTGTAACACATGCAGTTTCCCCTTGGTTTGTTTGAACAACTCCCTCTTGATTTTTGTACAGGTTGCACATGAGCACAATTAAGTATTCCAGAATCCCCATTTTTTCACAATGTTGTTCATAATTTACTATTATCCATCCAGTTGAATGCCTTTGCACTGTCACTAAAACACCAGTGAACATCACTGTGGTACTCTATGCGTTTAGCCAAAATCCATCTGACATCAGTAATTATATCCCTCATTATACATTCACTTCTGAATCTGTTTGAATTTCTGACAATTTCTTGTCAAAATATGGCTGTGACTAATTTTAATGATCCTTTGAAAATTTTTACTTGTGTGTAATATTGATACTATTATTTGAAAGTTTCTCATCCAATGGTACCAACCTTCTTTGGAATGACCACAGATTTAGATATCTTCTAGTTGGTTGGCCAGGTAGATGTGTTCTAAGTGTCTTGGCATTAATAAGCAAGCATTTCCAGTATTCTATCTATTTGATGAAACATCTTCGCTGGCCAATTTTTGGAACCATCTTTTCACCAATGCCTTCAGTACAGCTTGAATGTCTTCCTTAATTCCATCCTGAAATGGTTGAATGTTGACTAGTTCTTTTTGGTACAGTGATCTGCATTCTTTCCATCTTCGGTTGATGTTTCCTGAGCCATTCAATTTTTCGTCCATGGAATCCTTTAACAGTTGTACCTCAAGGCTTGAACTTTTTCTTCAGTTCTTCACCTTGAGAAATACGAAAGGTTTTTTTAACTCTAAGTCTCTGCACATTTCACTATAATACTTTGTCTTCTTGAGCTGCCTTTGACATCTTCCACTCAGTTCTTTTACTTCACTATATCTTCCTTCTATGCTTAGCTACTCAATTATACTACTGACTGATGAATTTCAGATCATTATGCTGGACGCCAGTGAGCGGGGAAGGGTCTGAGGAATCCGTCAGTCCACCTGTAATTAGGCTTACACGTCTCCACAAAGAACAGAGGACTTTATATCACACATGAATTTCTTTCTGTCATCTACATCGCATGTGAATTTCTTTATAGTAAGTTTGTTTTAAAGGTCTCATATTCTACAAAAACAAGGCAGCTTAGAGGCATGACTCAGGCACAGTTATCTCTGCAGATCCATAGGGAATCTGTTGTTAATTTGATAAACAACAAGATCTCCCGTTGCAGAAACGTTCCTTCCTTCACAGCCACACGTATTTGTGAAATATTTTTAGTAGAACAAAATCTCATTAAAATAGTATATATGCTAAGATCCATTTTGTGGAAATAAAAATGGTTTACATTCTATTGTACTAAGAGTGTCTCTAAAAGCAGTAAGAACATTGAGGATCTTCCTTTTTGTTTCTTTATTTCTTCTGCTTATCCAGTAACAAACATGTTTTTATATCATTTAAAAGACATTTTGTTTAAAGAAGTCATAACCAAGTTGTTTTAGAAGCCTAGAAGTAGGATCCTGTTGATCTTGGACTACAATAGGGTATGTTGGTGTAGGAGATGAATTAGAAGACTGCAAGTAGTGAGGTTAAATTTGGAGCCAACACATCTGTGTTTAAATGTCTGACAATCTCATTGTTTGTCATTCCTGCCTGCAAAAGGCAAAACTGGTCTGTTTCCTTTCTCATTTACTTTAAACTGAAAAGAGTACACACATACTAGACATTTTGATTAAAACACTGTCACTAGGTTAAGTAAAACAGTAGGTTGAAAATGAAATGTGCTTTCTGCTAATGGCATATGGCTAAGAATTTCAATAATACAAATTCTGGTAAGCATCTCAAGTGTAGATTGCCAAAGATGAGGAAATGATCTTGGGTATTTTTAATAAGGGAATACTGGGATGACATCATTCAATAATTCAGCAGAGATTTATTAGGGAATAAGCTGGCCTATTCTAGATGCCTCACATAGAATGATGTCCCAAGAACAATTCCTACCAATGAGTATGAGCTGATTTTGTCATGGGCTGGAGGCAGTGAGAGAAGCAGTTTTAGGGCAAAGGGAATAGGAAGTTCAAAATCTTGGGCATTAAGAGATTGGAAAAAGGATCAAGAAGTTGGAGCCTGGTGAGTAAGGAAAGTTACAACCTTGTAGGTCATGTTAAGTTTAGATTTTTTTTTTAAATACTGGAAATAAATAAAACAAATTGATCAGCAAATGAATAAATTAACATTTTGTTGAAATAGTTATTACATAGGTTTCATTTATGTTAAAATAATTTTATTTGGTTGATAATTATTGATCAGTTTAATTTCAGCAGTTTTTGAAAATAAGCTTCCTAATTAATTGGAAAAAATCCACAGGAAATTAAAATGTTGGCGAAATAAGTCACATTTAACCAGTATTACTGTTTTACTAAATCCGATTTATATTTTCTATTTGTCCAACATACATTAGTGCCCCCACTGGTTCTACTTGGCAACAATTATAGATGATCTTTCTTGAGAATTGTGTTACCTCTCTATTTATCTAAGGATACTATAGGCTTAACTAATCCAAAATGTAACTCCACGTGGATAGTACCTGGAACATGGTCAGTTGATGTATGCCACATGGTAACACTGCTGAAGATGATTCGTACACAGATGAGCAGACGATGCTAATCTACTGACTATCAAGGGGTACTTGTGAGGATCTAGGTCCAGTGTAGGCATCAGCGTGTGCCAGTGTTTTGATTTTTTTTTAATCTATACTGTGAAAACCTCAAACATAAACCAACCATATTCACCTATCCCATCACCAATATATTGAATAAAATTCAATATATAATAATTTCCAATGAAATTATACTAATCTTGTTATTATTATAATATTTATTGTAGTACTAAAAGATAGGATTATAAAAAGTAAACCTAAACCAAAAAAAGTATACTTAAAATCGGTGAGATTTCCTTCATATCAAATATCCATCTAGTCTTCAAATTCTCCAATTGTCTAAAAGATAAGTTGTTCAAGTCAGGATATAAAGGCGCTAATGGCAATACTACGTCTCTCTGGTTTGTCGATTCTCTAGGGTCTCTTCCTCTCATCTGTTTCCCTTGCGGTGCATATGTTTTAAGAAGTCGGGCTCCTTTTCCTGGAGTGTTTTCTAACACTGGAAGTTTCTGATTGCTTTCCAGGGGTTCCTCCCATATGTGAGGGGAAACTGGTAGTTAGATCTGGAAGTTCAATGAAAATTAGGTTAAAGTATTTTGTACAATGCCTTCACAGATCAATTGTGTACTTGCAGTAAGACTATCTGATGGCTAATTGCCTTTTTTTAATGGCTGGTCATTCATTTATAGTCATTAATACATTGATTAGTTTACAAAGCGGCTATATGCCGCTTTTTAAATTTCTTCTTTAGTTCTTCGTTGGAAAAAATTCGTTGTGGAATAAAGGTATTCCTTCCACAAACATTTGGTCATCTAAACAAATACTTGTAGAAAAGGCAGAATAGATATTTGATTTTGTTCCTTTTGTTAATTTTCAAGATAACACATAATTCTTTAACATCCCCCAAAAGTATCATTGAGTTTTAGTTTTTTAGCATGATTATGAATTTATAGCTTTGAACATATTTACTATTTTTCAATCCATTGGCATTATTAGTAATAATAATAATAAGCCTATTTTTGGTCAAATTCTTTTCTCATTTCTTTCCATGACACTGTTAAATCGTTAGGTTTAATCTTGGTTTGACAAAGTTTCCCAGGCTCACCTTGGAAATTCCCTGCCCCTTTCCTAGAAGCGGTCCTTTGGTCAGGTGTGCTTGTTTGTGGTCATTGGCAACTGGTAGTGACAGAGCACAGTTTATGTACTGTAAACACAGTTTGTAAACACACTACCACTGGCCTGTTTGCTGTTTCTTGCCCTTTCAGGGGACAGAAATAGAAGATCTCTTTGTAAAGATAAATGTATCATCATTTCACGATATTTTCCATTCAAATGCAGACAAAAATTCAAATGCATTTTTACTTTAACCTCATTGAATTTATATCTATATTTCCTTTCTACAATGTTGAAATTGAAAGTTCTCAGTGACATCAAAATTAATAACTCATCTGCTTTATTCCATAAGAGAGACAAAACACCAGCAGCTAAAAATCCCGAAATGGTTGAAGTCTTTCCTTTGAGGTTATTTCTGTCCTGGTTGTTAGGTGCTATTGAGTTGGCTCCATAGTGGCTTCACGTCGAACAGAAGAAAACCCTGCACCCTCATGTGTCAGCCTTACCACCGTTATTGGATTGGAGTCAATGGTGGCAGCCACGGTATCAATCCTCCTTGTGGAAGAATTCCCCTCTCTTCACGAACCCTCTCCTTTGTGGAGCCCGATGCTCTTTCCCAGGATTTGGGTCCTCCTGTCAACAAGTCCAAAGTAAGTGAGACCAAGTGTCACCATCCTTACGCTCAAATCACTGTGAATTCCATAGCTTGGAATAGATCCTCTCCAAATGATTAGGCCACCAAGTTATGCAGTAGCTTCATTGAAATTGTTTTTCATTCTAATTTTAATTTTTAAGGTTGTATTTCTAAATTAAATTTTATTCTGTCATTATTGAAAAGATTTTCATGGTCTTAAAATTAAATCTGTAAAGTACATTTTAAAAAAGTATAGCTTTCTATTCTTGTCTTTTTCGCCGTATTTCTAATTATTCATAGTGACTTATTTTTGCTAATTGTGTATTTTATCCTTCATTTAGGTAAACAATATGATAGTGTAAACATTTTTTCTCTCCAAATGCTAAGATTATCTTTACTTTAAATCCCCATGTTTAACTTTTGTCCATTTGGCACAACCACTGCCACAGAAAGAACTGGTGTTAAGTACTAAAATTAAATTTGCAACTCCATCAACATCAGGAGCTTGTGTACCTTCTCTGGTCCTTAGTCTAAGTCAACCTTGTTTATTCTACCAATTCTCCATAGAGTTTTAATCATAAGAAGAAAGTTTGGATCAGCAAACTTTCCTTATGTAACACCTCTAGCTTCATAATATAAGGAGATTGGCTCCATTTCTTCCCTACTTAGACTGCATACCTACCATGTTTCCCTGTGTTAGACAGGGTTCTCTAGAAAGACAAAACCAGATTGCTAATAATTTTATAAAGATAGATAACACAAGAAATGAACAGTTAAATAATATACAGATAGATAGATAATGCAAGAAATGAACAGTTAAATTATAAAGCAGTATAAGTGGCCCAGTGCAACTCACTCCCGTGAGGCAGTTGTGAGGCACTGGCAGTCCTTCAAGTCTTGAAGGCCACTCGGTAGTCCTCTGTAGAGAGAGCTAGGCTATCCAAGCACAGGCAGTAAACAGCAAGGCAGGTCACCAACCATCAGTCCCCAACTCCAGAGATGTACATTCCAATTCTGTGGTGAGGGACCTCAAATTACAGCTACACAGTCCATATCCTTAGGTTAGATGTCCGACAGGTAGTGTAGCTTGCAAATTGAGGCACAGAACAAGCAAGGCAGCCGCACACTGGTCCGATGATCAGAGCAAAAGACAAGAAAGGTGAAGCTTGCCGAGCCATTTATCTCTCTGCCCTTCAATTAATCCCACATGTGTTTATCCGCCAGGCTGGCATAATAAACTATCTCATCCCCTGAAAATAAGACCTACTTACAGTTTTGCCTCTCGCTGAAATACAAGGCATCCCCTGAAAATAAGACCTCCCGAACATAAGGCCTCCCCGATAATAAGGCCCCCCGAAGCTAGCGTAACTCTGGACTCAGGACCTTAGTGGCAGGCGCCACTGCGCAGCTCAGTGTTGGCTGCACGCAGCCAGAACAGACAGGAGGTGCGAGTAAATGTACCACAGATTATGAGTAAATATACCATAGATTGTTGAACATGGACATAATGGTAGTAACGAAAAAAGGCCAGTATGACGGAGAGTAGGTTACACCAATTCTTTCTGGGAATACTGCAATCACTTCCTGTATCATTTGACCACTTTATTGTTCTTGGTATACAATCCATTGTCCACATAGACACTAAAGTCACATGTTTTTAAATGCAACTCCGATAATGTCATTTCTCTTTACAAACACTTCCAGTGTTTGGTCACTGAATTTTGTATTTATGATAGTTTCTCCTCCAATTACCCACATATTTCCTGGCTTAGCATGACAGGTAGAAAATAAATGAAAATTTTGTATGTGAAGAGAAGAGAAAGGAACATCTACAATGTGCACAGGAACAATCATTAAGTGGCTTAAGAAATACATTTGGACTTTAAATTACCAAGCGCAGGTTTCAAATCAAGCTTATTTCCATCTTGAGACTTTTTAACATTTTCCCTCTTCTGAAAACCCTCCACCTTCAACCTTCTTCTGGTTGGTTTTTTATTGTATTTCATCTCAAGTTCATCAATTGGGGAGTTCACCTTCCCCACACATCTAACTAAAATTGTAACATCTTTTATGCTTTATCGCGTCAAATTATTTTATTAATTTTATGATTCTTGTTACTCTTCAAATTTCTCTTTTTAATTTATTGCCTGCCTCCTCCGATTAAAAGGTAGGGTCTATCAGACTGAGATTACAGTCTTCCCTGTTTATTCACTATCAAGGCGGTACAAAAGTTTAAGAGCATGGCTACTAACCAAAAATTGAAGATGTCTAAACAAAGAGAAGAGCCTCAGAAGAAAGTCCTAGAAATCTTCGGGAGGCCCAAACTCCCTGCCATCTAGTCAATTCTGACTAATAGCAGCCCTATAGCAGCCTTAGTGGTGTGGTGGTTATCTAGTAGGCTGCTAACTGCAAGACCAGCAGTGTGAAATCACCAGCCACTCATTTGGAAAAAGATGAGGCTTTCTATGCCCATCAAGAGTTAAAGTCTAGGGAACCACAGGAGCAATTCTACCCTGTCCCAAAGGGTCACTATTGGTTGGAATTGACTCAAGAGGAGTTGAGCTTGAGTTTTCTGAAGGACCACCGTTATGGAAAACGCTATGGATCTCAGTACTACTTGGACACAGTTACGGTTCACCATAACTCAGAAACGACTTTATGATGACTGGTTATGTCTACAAAATTGGAAACATAATAGATAGTAAAGCTTTATTGAATAATGCTAATAAATATTTGAGTAAATGTAGCATTTTAATTTTTTTAATTACAGCCAACCTCATGTAAATGTAAGTTCTCATAAGAATGCCCTCTGGCTATTTATGAGATATCCATGAGTGTGTACTCATGAATTAATTCCTTGGACTTCCTAGTTCTACATAAGTTAGATTTGCTTGCTAAGGCCTCTTCATATCTTTTTCCCAGATGACGAAGCTGAGATTCAGAGATGAAGTTCCCTGCGCTAGGCTGCTCAGTCATCCAGGGTTTGCAGTTGGTTGGGAACTCATAGTCTAGGCTCTTTGAACATCATGCTCCCTCTTAGGAATATGACACATTCAGATCCTATAAACGGTCTACCAATAGTAAGACCAACATATAACAAAGCCTTTTTTCCTACAAACATAAACCCAAACATTGTGATTTTCCTAAAAAAGTTTTTTGTGTTTAAGTTGGCAGGGGAAGATTGGGGAGTGGGGGGTGATGGGGAGCTATGATGAGGAAGAGAATAAAATGTTCTGAAATTAATATGGTAATGATTGCATAATTCTCCATATGATTGAATGATTGAACTATTGAATTGTATGCTATGTAAATTATGTGCCAATAAAGCTGTTATATATGAAAAAGAAATAATGTACCCCACAATCAAAGACAGGTATTAATGTGCTTTACTAGTAAGAAATCCAAACTCACTTGTGCACATATACACAAACCCCCAATGCCAATGTATATCTATGTTTACTTGCAGAACAGAAGTTCAATTTGATTCAGTTCCATTCAGATGATGCCTCAGCAACTCTCAGCTGTTTGGGTCCAAACTGTAGGGTAAGGAGCAGACGTTTTCCCTTCTCTATAGAGTAATAAATGGCACGCACTCTCACACTGTAAACTTCCAGTTCTTTGAATGCCTAGAAAGTCATCAGCTAGCTGTTTCACTAATGTCTTCTCTTTATTGACAAGATATTTTGAGATAAGACTTTCTCATCTTGCTGTTTCTCTCATAGAAGAATAAACAAAATGTGTGTCAAAAAAAGCCGCGAAATAGAGGGAGTGTCAATGTGAATAGAAATTACAGTGCCGAGTTTATTAGAATATGTTGCCACACAGATTATTTGTTCATGAAACATAGAAAGCCGACTGCCGAGGCCTAGAGCTTTATAGTTAATATACCAAAAGAAGATGAGCTGTTCTGCATCATTTCATGTGTAAATGACAGTGTGACTTTTCATGTTTATTCTCTGCGTGATGAACTACTGGAATGCAAATGTTAAAAACACATGTCTTAATGTCCAAATTTGTCCTCATGTTTTCCCAAGGTTATACAATACATAGTACAGCTTGTGTCTCATGTCAGTTTTGCTTGCAATAGATGTTATGTAACAATTAAAATATTAGCATTGATTTTTAGATAGGTTACATTATGATATCAATTTTCTGGATTAATAGTTTCCCTCATTTTCTGTGTTCTACAAGCTTCTTAGCACAGAAACCATGAAGTTGCAATAAGCAAATGCTTACTGAGGACCACGAGCTGGTGTTACGTCAATAGGGAGCAATGTTATAGTTCGTGGCATATAGAAATTGCTCCATTTTCAGTTAGCTAAGAGCACATTCAGCAGCCGCAATCCTTTTCCAGCCTGCTTTTGAAGTCATATAAAATCCTGGCACATATGGGACTCATTAATACAGAATCCAAAGGGTCACACGTGGTTTTCTAACTAAAGGTTAAGGTTGAGGAGAAATGAATCCCCAGAGGCTGCTTGTACTTCCTATGTTATATTTGGTACTTGTGAGCGCTGTGTGAAACAGAAGTATTCGCCATTGCTTTGGTAAATAAAATAGCTAACCTCAGTGAGGGGTTTTCAGATATCGATTCACCCTCTAAGCACTTGGATGATTGTCTTAGAAACCATCAGTCTTACAATGTCTCTAATTATTGGAGTAGTGTGTAAGTAAACTATGAGAGGCCTTCCTTGGAAATACCAGCTAAGAACACAGTTACTTTTTGTTCTGACTTCTCTACCATTACATAGCAGATTGGGGATGACACAAACACCCACACGCACACCCAAAATAAACATAAACGTTTCCACAAACTGAATGATTTATAAGAATAGGAGCATACCATCACACAATTCTGGAGACCAGTAGTACTAATTCTGGGTGTCACAGGATGCTTAGTCATAGCAACCCAGCAAGACAGGGTAGAACTTCCCACGTGAGTTTCCAAGACTGTGACTGTATGGGAGTAGAAAGTCGGGTCTTTCTCCAAGATTGGTAGGACCTTTTGAATGTCTTATATGCAAATCCTTATCAATACAGCGGTTTTTCTTAGGAGGATGCAGAAGATGAAAAAAATGAAGTAGTCTCCTGGGATTCTCAGATATTCTTGCTCCCTACTGGATCAGAAACCTCACAGGGGCTCCCTTTCCAATGTTATTTCAGTATAAGTATTTCCATGTCCAGTTCCAGCTGGGAACAGCCACTGAGGAACCATGTGAAAATTTAGCAAGAAGGCACAAATATAGCCCTCTGTGTTTGAACCTTATAAAGGCTTAGGTCAGGGCTGAGTTTATTCAGAATTATTTACAACTCCCTAAAGATCAGCAGTGTCACTCTCCAGCAGGGTACCCTTAACCTCAAACTTCTATTTTTCACATTGAGTAACGGCCTTTTTCCCTCTCTTGCCTCTGACCTGTTGATTCTCTGAGCAAGGGCCATTTAGGGACTAGTGACAGAAGAAAATAAGATCCTACATAAACTCTTTAATAGAAATATCTGATATTAGAACCCCACAGCACCTTGAATGATTTCAGGGAAGGAAAGAGTGGATAAGTAGCATAAGAACAGTTTAATAACAATTTGGACTGAGAATAAAACCAAAGCAAACATTTACTGAAATTATCACAAAGTCATATTTCAATATGACTCATCACTACAAGATGTATTTGTAGTCCTCAATATCCCAACAGGCTGACTTCCAAAAGTTTGTTTGTAAGTTATTTTTCTTGTTCTGAAAAACCCTTTCCCTTATAAACAATGTTCTAAAGGAAGAGTTCTTGGGCTTTTGTGGCCACAAAGTCCTTTGAGAATCTACTGAAAGATGACGATGCCCTCCCCAAAAAATATTCATGTGTATGTATGCCCCAGGTTTTCATGCCCAGAAGGGACTAACCAGAAACATTCTAGACTAAGATCTTCTGCTCTCAGTTCCTGAGATCGCTCCAATGGTGAAATTCACTGCCACAGAATGAATCAAATAGCTGTCCTGTGATCTCTCAGCATCTCCAAGAATAAATGCAAAGGCTAGAGATGACTATCAGGGTCCAACACTGAAGAATAAAACAATATATCTTCTCTCATAATCTCTTTTGCTCTGTATTATAGAGAGATAAGGCCCTATCCTGAGTTCATCAGCTGCCAAAGAAGTCCTCCAATTGTTTTGTAACACACACACACACACACAGCAGAGAGAGAGAGAGAGAGAGAGAGAGAATCTCCTTGTAGAATCCAGGTGTGTAGTCAGAAAACTTGGCAAGAACCAAAAATGAATCTTTATAATAGCCTAGCAATCAGGCCCCCAAAATCTCTGGACATGGAAGCTCCATGGGCTTCCTGGTTGGTGGAAGCATCAATGCGTGTGAAAGGGTAGCATGATCCTTTTAGGTACGTGCAAGTTTTGCAGGGGAAACCTCCAAGACTGTGCCCTTTGCTTCTCTTTTTGTGCTGGTCCTAATATATCCTTTATGGTAAACCTACAAGTATAGCGCTTCCCTGAGTTGTGTGAGTCATTCTAGGAAATTATAAAACCTGAAGCCAGCAGGTCAGAAACAAAGGGGAACCCGAGGACCGCTTATCTAATAGCTGGAACTCTGAGGGAATAATGGAACATCCAATTTTGGAACCAGAAGGTCAGAAGGGTGCAGCTGTCATGTAAAGTCGTGGGCCATGTTGGCATTCTAGAGGACTTAACCCTCTAACTCAGTGATTCTCAACCTTCCTAAAGCCGCAACCTTTGAATACAGCTCCTCGTGTTGTGATGACCCTCTAACCATAACATTATTTTCGTTGCTACTTCATAACTGTCATTTTGCTACTGTTATGAATTGGGCGACCCCTGTGAAAGGGTCATTTGACCTCCAAAGGGGCTGTGACCCCCAGGTTGAGAACTGCTGTTTGTGAGATCTGACCAAGCTTCAGATAAGGTCAAGGGAAGGAGTACTACAAGTGCGACCGATTGCACTGAATGGATTCCACTCCGGTTGATCACTGCTTTGTGTCAGAGAAGCCAAGTAGATTGTACTGAGATGCTAGAATTGATTTGGTTTTATCCTCACACCTGGATTTCATGGAAACCTTTCCACGACAAATGTCTGAACGTTTGTTCCTATCCTTTATATGGGTACAATGATGTGTTAGTATGAACTAACATGTGTTAGTATGAACACATTAGCAGACAGAGTTTAGCTACCTGAAACCTATGCTGATCTGGAACGTACTAAAAATCAAGATCTAAAAATATTTGGAATCTCTGAAACAATCAGAGACCTCTAGCTGCACCAACACCATCAACCAGATTGGTCATTCATGATAATGGTTTCAAGTTGTTCAATGTATAGCACTCATTACATGTAGAACTAGGTGACACACCAAAACTTTCAAAACTCCATACCATTGAGTTGATTCTGATTCATGTAACACTGTAAGATAGAGTAGAACACCCTTGTGGGTTTCCAAGACTGCAAATCTTCATGGAAGTCCAAGGCCATCCTTATTTTTCTTTCCAAAGTTATTTTCTTTCTTACCTTATGGTTCACAGCCCCATGTGTAAGCCACTATTCCACCAGAGGACCCAACTAGCACCCAGAGTCATGGAGGTTTAAGGATTCTCTGACCTTTGTTTAAAAAAAAACAAAACTAAAAAAAAAAACACACAAAAAACTCTCTCTGTTAGCCTATGTTTAGATTTTTCAAGAACATCCTATGTTTCATATAGTCATCCAACACAGGAACTTTTGAACTTTGCTATATCATACTCATCTAGAAAGAAATCTGAACAAGTTATACTGACCTATGTCCTTCCAGAGCATCCATTTTTATAATTGGATATCACTTTATTTGCATTGAGTAGGCATACATTCAAGACATTTTATGATATCTATTAGCAAAAAGAATTATAATAATAATCAATATAAATAATAACACCTACATGAGGGACATGAACACTTCAGAAAAATATTTTCTTCAGTATAAAACTGAAGACAAAGTTAAACCGTTTTAAAAACAAATATTTGTTCAAATATAAAGATGTAAAATTTTTGTCAAAAGTTACTGATCAAAGTAATTACCTATCGAATGCAAATCCAAAGGTAGTTTGCCATTAAAAAAAGAATACAAAAATAATCAGATATAAATACAATTTATACCTAGTTTCCTACATTGCAGCGTACATAGTGCAGGTCTTATTTAATCCATCCAGTCACTGACTCAGCACAAATTGAACTGAGGATACACATCTCAGATATTTTGCTAATAGATATTTTGAGCCCACACTGAACATGCATGTGCTTAGTATAAAATTTGGAAGTCTAGAAATTGATGGGAGAGGAAAGAGAAAGCTGGAACTAATGTAACAGCAATAGGAGAACCGATCTTGCTACATAGTTTGCACCGAGTGGGTAGCCCACATTTTGAGTCTGCATTAGGCACTTTCTGGCCCTAGGAGTATGACATTAGGAAAATAAGAAATTCTAGCAGCAAAGAGAGTGATCAGGATTTAGAAAGGGAGAGAAGACATATGTGAAAATTCCCCTAGAAAAGATGAATCATTATTATTTCCACTTAAGGTTCATAATAAGATGCAGAAGGAACTCTGGTGGCACAATGGTTAAGTAAGTGCTTGGTGGATAATGCAAAAGTTGATGGTTCGATCCCACCAGCCACTCCAAGAGAGAAAATATGGCAGTCTGCTTCCAAAACAGGATTACAGGCTTGGAAATGCTCTGAACTTCCAGTTCTCTTCACTACGTGTTGAGATTCACTTGATGGCCGTGGTTTTGGATGGGGTATTCTATTTACTTGTTGGGAATACTCTTTTGTGACTTGAGTTTCTTATTATATAATTAAGATGTGTGTATAATACATATTACCTGGGCTTACTTATATCTTGTTTTAATGTTCTGCATACTAAATGAATCAGTGGTCTTTAACTTTCCTCACATATGAGAATTGCCAAAAGAGCTTTACGACACTGTGCCTGGGTTCTATCTCTTGCAACTCTGATGTCTATGGTGTGGCTTGGGAATTGGAATCATTAAAAGCTGCTAAAGACAAATATACACTTGGTTGTTGGTGTTCTGGATTTTTTGGTTTTTT
>NW_022103898.1:69655499-69656496 GCF_000313985.2 Echinops telfairi | reverse complement strand
GATCTATGCTGCTATCTATGTATCTATCTATGTGTGCAGGGTATCTTGTTTTTAATTAAAATTTGTTTATTTTCTTGCCCTTTACTCTCCACCTACTCCCAGCTTCTCTGTAACCATCTCTGTAAAAATCATAATGAAAAAATAGGGACAAACCTTAAAAAGCTAAAATAAGGCACAAATACACTAGCAAACATAATGAAAAATATTCACATATCAACAGACAAAATAGAGGACTGAGACCTGCCAAAGTGTGATATGTGCATGCCTCAGCAGACTTCATCTAAAGAGTAAAAAGAGAACCCACAGACTGGGGGGAATTGTTGGCAATGATAAAGGATTAATCTCAAGAACCTATAGAAAACTGCAACACCTCCACAAGGAAAAGACAAATAACCCACTCAGCAGTGAGCAGGAGACACAAACGGACAATTCACAACTATGATGTTCAGTTGGCCAACAAACACGTGAAGAAATACTTGTGATCCCCAGTCATCCTAAAGCTGCAAATCAAAATAATCATCAGATATCACCTCACACCCCCACGGAGGGCAAAGTTCATAAAAACAGAAAGTAGCAAAGTCTGGAGATGATGTGGAGATATTAGAACCCTCGGACACTGCTGGTGGGACTATAAAACTGTACAAAAACTGTGGGGAAATGGCCTGGCACTTGTAAGACAAATGGGAATAAAAAGACTGTATGACTCAGCAATCTCTTTCTGGGTATGCGCCCTAAAGAAATGAGGGGCACAACACAAACAGATGTCTGCACACTTATGTTTATCACAGCCTTACTCACAAAAGCACGAAGATGAACAAAAATGTCAGATTGTGGAGGACTTGAAAAAAAATTTGGTACAGACATACAATGAAGTACTAGGCATTGCTAAAGAACAATGATGAACATGTCAAACAGCTCATGACATGGACAAATTTGGAAGATAGTATGCTGAGTGAACTTAGCCAATCCCATAAATAGAAATACTGTTTGAGACCAT
>NW_022103898.1:69649894-69650804 GCF_000313985.2 Echinops telfairi | reverse complement strand
TGATGCCGGGGGCCTAAGTGGAGAGCAAATGTTTTGAGAATGATGAGGGCAATGAATGCACAAATGTCCTTTACACAGTTGTTGTATGTATGGATTGTGATAATAGTTATCTGATCCCTTAATAAAATGATTTTTTTTATAGTATGGAATTGCAGATTTGACCACTGTATTACATGTAATGGAGAGTACTTTGAAATGATAAGGTTGTTTAAAAAGTTTAAATACATAGCTTTGGAAAAAATTTCCAGGTTTTTTAGGGTACCCCCTTGTACAGTTTTCCTATGTGTTAACCATATAACATCTTCTTCTGTTTGCGTAACTGCCTTTTGTTCCGTGTACAAGTGCTGCATGAGCACGATGAAGTGATCTGGAATTCCCATTCTTCTCTAGACTCTCCCAAGCTTGTTACGATCCACACAGTTAGATTCCGTCGAATTAGTTCTAACTCAAGTTGGCAGTCCTATGTACAATAGAACAGAATACTACCCTGTCCTGGGCCATCTTCATAGTTCCTTGTTTGTAAGCCTCTCATGACAGTCACTGTGCCAGTCTACCTCTTGAGGATCTTCCTAATTTTTGGTGACCCTCCACTTTCCCAAGCTGGATGTCTTCTTCAGGGCCCAGTCCCTCCTGATGACAAGTCAAAGTGCATGAGAAAAAGTTTTACCACTCTTACTGCTCCTTTTTAAGAAAAAATCATTTTACTGGGGGCTCGTACAACTCTTATCACAATCCATCCATCCATCCATTGCGTTGAGCACATTTGTTCATCTGTTGCCATCATCATTCTCAAAACATTTGCTTTCTGCTTGAGCCCTTGGTATCAGCTCCTCATTGTTTCCCTCCCTCCCCACTCCCCGCTCCCTCATGAACCCTTGATAATTTATAAATTATTATTATTTTGTCATAT
>NW_022103898.1:69642011-69649452 GCF_000313985.2 Echinops telfairi | reverse complement strand
AGTATTCGGTGATTTTATTCCTATGCATTACATCTAGCATGGTCAATTTGTTCCCACTTATTTGTTGAAGAGGAATACTTTGAGAAACCTACCATTGGTCATACAAAATTCTATCCTTAGATCCCCAGCATCATTATATCACCAAGATGAGGTTTTCCAATATGGATCTTTTGTTGTTTCCACCTATCACATTTCAATTACCATTATTCATTGATACTTCTTGATTGCATGTTTAACCAATTTCAAGGTGCAGAAATTAGTGAAAATCTTCAGTTCTTCACTTTGACATTAGTGGTTGCTGCATCAATTTGAATAGTAGTTATAGTAACCGGTCTTCCAGTTGTAGGTGTTTAGATAAGATCCAACCACTGACAGTTTTACTTCATGATAGATCTTGAAATGTTGTTTTGGACAATGAATGCTATGTCATTCCTCTTACATTTGTCATTCACAGCATAGTAAACAATAACAATACCATTCTATTCAACTCATTGATACCTAAAATATCTATCTTTGAGTATTCCACTTAAATTTTGCCAACTTTTAAATATATATTTTGTTTGTATTCTGGTTATTAATGGTGTTTGCAGCTATTTCATCTCATTTTTGAGTCATGCCAGATCAGCATATAAGGATCCCGAAAGCTTTGCTCCGTCCACATTATTAAAATCTACTCAACGTTGAGGTTTCATTTTGAATGCCTTCCAACTTGAGGGACTCATCATCCGGCCCTACAGCAAACAATGATCCCGTGGGATTCATGAGAATTTCACTGGCCAATTTTTTTTTTTTTAAAGAAACAGATCATCAGGCACTTCTTTCTAATCTGTCCTAGTCTCGAATCAATGCTCAAAGCTATTCACTCCAGGTGACCCTGCTAGCATATGAAATGCTGGTGGCATAGCTTCTAGCATCACTGCCACATGCCAGTCAACATTATACAATAAACTGACAGAAGAGTGGTGGATAATATAATTTAGTTTTCCGTTTTCATTTAGCACCTTTGAGCACAATTCCATGCCCATACATGCAAATCTACATACATATTTGATGTTGAGTATATAGAATACACATTTCATACATTGAACATACAAGAATTTATTTAAAGAACTGGTGAAAATGGACATTCATATTGTTCCTATTTTAGCTATCAACATTACAATAATGCTGCTGGGTAAAATTAGACACCAATGTGCAATAATGTAAGTATTTCTGCATAATGAATTATTACAAGACAATTTTAAGTGAATGTGGTCTTTTACATTTTTAATACAAAGATAAAAATGGTAGCAGCAGCTTGATTTCTTCCACTTCTCTAGGGTCTAACGTCTGAGAAGAAGAAGATTTCAGTACAAAAAGAGAAAAGCAATTCTTTTAATATTATGTGAAAGTTCCTAAAAGCTTTCTTGACCAGACCCCATCTTTCCACTGGCCTTCTCAAAATGTGGAATTCCTGGTATAAACTCAAGACGTCCCTAGTCTTTTGCATGCTCTGTTTGGTAGAGTGACTCTTGTATGAGATTTAGGAGTGAGAAAATCCTTTTCTAGGGGACATATTGACAAGAATTTATGTATTTCGTTTCATCAGCATTTCTTTTTCATTTTAATATTTGATGAAAATCTTTACAGGAGGTCCATGGTTTAGTAACAAGATTTTTGCTTCTAAGTGGAATTTGTAGGTAATTCAGAATAGCTGCATACAGATTCTTTAAGTAGAATTTGTAGGTAATTCAGAATAGCTGCGTACAGATTCTTTAAGTAGAATTTGTAGGTAATTCAGAATAGCTGCGTACAGATTCTTTAAGTAGAATTTATAGGTAATTCAGAATAGCTGCGTACAGATTCTTTAAGTGGAATTTGTAGGTAAGTCAGAATAGCTGCATATAGATTCTTTAAGTGGAATTTGTAGGTAAGTCAGACCAGCTGCAAGGATCTTCTTTGAGCTTACGGTAGTGCAAGAAAAAGCTCCACGCCTTTTCAATTATTTAAAAATGGCAACTGTACATGAAGATGTTGTTGTTGTGGGTGCCATGTGGTCATTTGTGACTCATAGTGACCCTGCATAATGCAGAAGGCCCGGCACCAATTGCCCAACCGTTCTTACATTTGAGTCCATTGTTGAAGCCACTGTGTCACTCCTTCTTGAGGGTGTTTCTCTTTTGCACCGCCCCTCTACTTTGCCAGGCATGATGTCTGCCGTAGTTACCTAATCTGTGTCAACTTGAGAAGGTGGGGACTCTAGTCTGTCAATGAGATTGCAGCCTGATGACCTCATTTGGAGGCACTAAAGAGATAAATAGCTCACCGGAGGCAGGACACAGACACTCTTCTGCCAGATATTCTGACAAGCCACATGGAGCTACACTGATAGAGCCAGAGCCCTGGGGCTGCAGGAGCCCCAGGGAGACCCATGCCAATGCTGAGCTGCTTCTACCACCACTGGATCCATAAGACTTTCCACCATCCATAAGACTTTCCACCCACTGGCCTGTGATCTTCCTGCATTCAGTATCATTGCATGGTCGTGTGAGTCTAAGAGGAATGTATGGACTAGCATCGACAAATGGGATAATATCAGACTTAAAAGACTTGATCTGGAATTTATGGACTAGTATCGACAGTTGGGCTATCGGACTTATGGACTTGATCTGGACTGGGCTGGGATGTTTTCTCAATATTCAATTGCTCTTATATATAAAGCTCTTTCTTATACACATGAGTGTGTATGAATTTGTTTCTCTGGTCAACCCTGACTAGCATAATGTCCTTTTCTAGGGATTGATCTCTCTTGATAACGTGCAAAATATGTGAAAGAAAATCTTACCATCCTTTTCTCTAAGGAAGATGCAGGTTGTACTCCTTCCAAGACAGATCTGTTATTGTTTTGGCAGTCCATGGGACTTCAATGTGTTTCACCAGAACCACAATTCAAATGCATCAATTCTTCATCAGTCTTCCTTATTCAATGCCCAACTTTCACATGCATATAAAACAATCGAAAATACCAGAGTTTGGGTCAGGTGCACATTCGTTCACAAAGTAATATCCTTGCTCCTCAAAACTCTAAAGAGGTATTGTGCAACAGATTTGCCGAATTCAATATGTCTTTTGATCATCTTTTGACTGCTGCTTCCATGAATATTGATGTGAATCCAAGTAAGACAAAATCCTCGGCCACTTCAACCTTTTCTCCACTTATCATAATGCGATCTATTGATCCAGTTTTCTGGCTTCTTGTCTTCTTCAAATTGGGTTGCAATCCATAAAGGAGGCTGCACTTCTTGATCTTCATCAGCAAGCGCTTCAAGCCCTCCTCACATTCAGTAAGCCAGGTTGTGTTATCTGCCTATCAAAGGTTATCAATAAGCCTTCCTCCCATTCTGATGCCACATTCTTCTTCAGATAACCCAGATTCTCTAATGATTTGCTCAGTATACAGATTGAACAAGTATAGTGAAAAGATACAACCTTGACACACACCTTTCCTAATTTTAAACCATGCAATATTCCCCTATTCTGTTGATCCTTGTACAACTGCCTCTCTCTCCATGTACAAATTCTGCAGGAGCACAATGAAGTTTTTTGGCACTCCCATTATTCTCAAAGCTGTCCACACTTTGTTATGATCTACACAGTCGAATACCTTGGCATAATCAATAAAACAGAAGTAAATAGTTTTCTGGTATCCTCTGCTTTGAGCCAAGATTCATCTGACACCAGCAATGATATCCCTTATTCCACATCCTCTTCTGAATTTGACCTGAATTTCTGACAGCTTTCTGTCAATGTTCTCCTGCATATGATATTAATTATATTGTTCTGTAATTTCCACATTGTGTTGGGTCACCTTTCTTTGGAATGAGTGCAAATACAGTTCTTTTCCAGTCACTTGGACAAGTAGCCATCTTCTAAATTTTTTGACATAGATGAATGCGTTCTTCCAGTGCTTCAACATCTTGTCGAAATATTTCAGTTTGTATTCCATCAATTCCTGGAGCCTTGTTTATTGCTAATGCCTTTAGTGGAGTTTGGAATTCTTCCTTCAATATCATTGGTTCTTGATCATATGCTATCCCTGGTATGGTTGAATGTCAACTAGTTCTTTTTGATATAGTGGTAGAGGGAAGGTGATAGTGATCTATTACAGGTTTGTTCAATCATTTCAAAGTGAGGACCTAATGTCGGGGGTTTAAGTGGAGAGAAAATGTTTTGAGAAGCGATGTACAAATGTGCTGTACACAATTGATGTGTGTATGGATTGGGATAACAGTTGTATGAGCCCCTAATAAAATGTTAAAAAAAGAAAGTGAGGGAAAATTTCCATAATATTAAAGGGCAAGTAGGAGTTTTCCATAATTGGATGTTTGTAACCAAGAGACTTATTGTATAAGATTGTAGTCTATTTGTCTGCCCTAGTGATTTTAGGGGAATGGATTTAATTTGATTTTTGGTACTTGTGGTTACCACAATGCATAAGAATTATTCTTAAAACAATACCATATTTTGCCCAACATTTAAACCAAAGCAAACTCACTCCCATGGAGTCCATTCGGATTCGTTGTGATCCTATGTCCCCGACATATAAAATAGCTTGACTCTTTTAGATATAGTATCTTTTCTCTCCCTCAACTTTCAAGTAAATCAAGCACCACAAAGAGTACTTTGGCTTAATATGTAAAGAAATTTATGGTCATAAAAATGAAGAAACTACACTAGGACATGTGAACAGTATTTTCAGAATATGCTGGTGATGAATACATCATATGATAGATAGACTTAGAGGTTAATCTTGAGTTGGCCTTAGGATCCATCCTAAAATTGTGAGTTTCTGTGTGTGTGTGTGTGTTGATATTTTATTAGGATCTCTTACAGATATTATTACAATCCAAAGTTACATTAGATCAAGCATAATTGTATAATTGCTGGCATCATCAGTTTCAATGCTTTTTCTTTCTTCTTGAATTCTTCCTGTTTTTATTTAAACCTTGTTGTTTCAACTTTTTTTACTCAGTCCTTAAACTATACTATTACTTTTACCTATTTTCTTATAAAAACAAGGTTTTAAAAAAACTCTTTACATGGAAAGACTTGATTAGCCTGTTGATACTTATATTGAAGATTCGTTCTGTTACATACACTGTGACTAAAGTGTAGATATCTGAAAACTTATCACTTGGTGGAAATTTCAGCCAAGTTACCATGGTGAATCAGATGGCTACTGGCAATAGCACTCCCCAAACTACATCTGCTGCCATCAAATCAATTCTGATTCACAATGACTCCGTTGGGCAGGCTAGGTCTGACCCATAAGAATTTCCAAGGCCATAAATCTTTACGGACACAGACTACCATCTTCTCGCTCCCTCCCACCTCCAGTAGCTGTTGCTGGATTTGAACTACCAATCTTTTGGTTAATAGCTGAACATCCTGAGTCACAATAACATTAGTGAGAGCTAATCCTTATATTTTTCTTTCTTGTGGTACTTTTCTAAGATTTGCTCATCCTCAATGAATCATTGCAAGAATCCTATGTGGTGCATTTTGTTGTTATCCCCCTTTTGTGCATCAAGAACCTGAACTGCAAAACCCTGCCCTTAAATAACTTGCCAGGGTGATTCACATAACAAGTAAGCGGCAGAGCTGATTATAAGCTCAGTTGGTTTGACTTCAATGTCTGTGTTCTCAGCCATTGTACTATATACCGTAGTATTAGAATAGCAGTTTCCCTGTCTATGTGCAGGGGCTACAGAAAACAGGTTAGGTTCAGGAAGCAAATACTTCAAACGGTCTCTCCTAGACACTCAGTTCAAAATAAACATAACTCCAGACAGCCCAGAGAAGCACAAAAGACATTTAAAGGAAGTCAAACATATTTCAAGACCCCCTACTCCTATTGAATACGAACTTGTGCTGACTTTCCAGTAGGCCAAGAAAAATAATGGAAAGAATTTATTTAACTTTATTAGAGCAATATTCTTAAGTGAACGAGCTGTACAAGCAACTTCTCGTTCTTACCCACCAGCTCAGATTTCAGCTAAATGTGGCCTTGATGACGATATTCACCCACATCTATGAAGGTAGGGTTCAATTACGGTGTTGTGGGAAATTTCTCTGCTTTTTCCCTTGAGGCTTAAAATGCTTTAACTATTTCTAATAGAAATAGCCATATTTTAAAGGCATTTTTTAATCTATTTTTATAGTTCCAGAAACATTGCTTATTTGTTTTATAAATCAATACTCAATTATAAATGTGAGCACGTTTGTATTTAAATACATTTCTTTTTTTTTTTAGTTTGTTATTTTTTTATTGTTAATTGGATTGAAGTTTAAAGGGCAAATCAGATGACATCCGATAATCCTCTCGCTGTGTCATCACTTGCCCCACTGCCTCCTTGCATTCCTGTCTCCATTCCTTCTTCTTTCCTAACCTTCTGGACTTTGTTCTTTGGTAAATGTTGCTCTTTTGATACCAAATGGCCGGTTGTCCAAAGGTGTGCTTACCTCAACAGTATGCATCTATTCTTTTATGGTCTTGTTTATTCAATGTCCAACGTTCACAAGCATATGATGCAATCGAGAACACTGAATTATGACTTGGATGGGGCACAGCTTAGTCCTCAGTGTATGTAACCCCTTAGCTTTTCAACACTTGGAAGAGGTCTTGTGCTGCAGATTTACCCAATGCAATACATCTTTTGATCTTTTAATTGCTGCTTCCATGAGCATTGGATACAAGCAAGACAAAATCCCTGACAAATTAAACATTGTTTTCATTTGTCATGATGTTATCTATTGGTCCAGTTCTGAGGATTTTGGTTTTCGTTACATTGAATTGTAATCCATACTGCAAGTCCTCTCCACTTTCATCAAGGCAGGTTATGCTATCTGAATAATTCAGGTTGTTAAAAAAACTCCTCTAATCCTTCTTCATATAAGCCAGCTTCTCTGATTATTTATTTGCTCATTATACAGATTGAAAAAGTATGGTGAGAGGATACAACCCTGACACACACCTTTCCTGATTTTAAACTGCAGCATATGCCCTTGTTCTGTTCACACAACTGCCTCTTGGTCCACATACAATTTCCAAATAATCACAATGAAGTATTCTAGAATTCCCATTCTTCTCAAAATTATCCACAGTTTCTTTTTTTCCCCAATCATTTTATTAGGGGCTCATACAACTCTTATCACAATCCGTACATATATCAATCGTGTAAAGCACATTTGTACATTCATTGCCCTCATCATTCTCAAAACATTTGCTCTCCACTTAAGCCCCTGGCATCATCTCCTCATTTTCCCCCACCCTCACCACTCCCCACACCCTCATGAACCCTAGATAATTTATAAATTATTATTTTTTCATATCTTGCACTGTCCGATGTCTCCCTTCACCCACTTTTCTGTTGTCCATCCCCCAGGGAGGAGCTCACATGTA
>NW_022103898.1:69637231-69640971 GCF_000313985.2 Echinops telfairi | reverse complement strand
CCATAGAATCTTTCAAGATTGTGACTTGAGGTTTGAATTTTTCTTGAGTTCTTTCAGTTTCAGAACATGCTGAGCATGTTCTTCCTTTTGGCTTTTCTAATTCTGGGTCTTTTCAGATTTCAGTATAATATTTTACGTTGTCTTTTTTGAAGTGCCCTTTGAAATTTTCTGTCAGCTGTTTGACTTCATCATTTCTTCCATTTGCTTTAACTAAGATTAAGAGCAAGTTTCATAATCTCATCTGATATCCACTTTGATACTTTTCTTTCTTTCCTGTCTATTTAATGACCTCTTGCTTTCTTCGTGGAGGATGGTCTTGATGTACGTGCTCCGACAACTCATCAGGTCTTCTGTCATTAGTGTTCAATGCATCAAATCTGGTCTTGAGATGTTCTCAAAATTCAGGTGGGATAGCCGCAAGCTTGTGTTTTGGCTCTTTATTTTTCTTCAGTTTTATCCTGAACTTACGTATGAGCAATTAATGATCTGTTTCACAGTTGGGCCCTGGTCTGGTTTCAGCTGCTGCTAATGAGCTTCCCCATTGTGTCTTCTCACAAATGTAGTCAATTGGATTTCTGTGTATTCCAACTGGAGAAGTCCATACGTACCTTTTGTGTTGTTGAAAACAGGTATTTGCTAAGGACAAGTGTTTGGTTTTTCAAAATTCTGTCATGAAAGCTTCAGTTTCGTTTCTATCACCAAGTCCATATTTTCCAACTGCTGTCCCTTCCTCTTTGTTTCCAACGTTTGCCTTCCAATCACCAATAGCTATCAATACATCTTGATTGCATGTTTGATCAATTTCCAAGTGAAGTCGTTGGTATAGTTCTTCCATTTCTTCATCACTAGCTTTTGTGATTGGTGCAAAAATTTGAATCGTTTTATTGATTGGATTTCCTTGAAAGTGGATAGATATAATGCTATCACGGGTAGCATTGTACTTCATGGTGGATTTAGCAAGATCCTTTCAGACAATGAATGCCAAGTTATTCCTCTCTATAGTGTTATTCCTGGCATACTAAAGCAAATGATTTTCTGACTCACAATGGCTGATACCTGTCCATTGCTGCTCACCAATGCCTAGAATATTGATTTTCATGTATTCTATTTTATTCTAATGGCAGAATTCAAATGGAAATTAAAGTCTAGCACATTATAACTCTACCCTGGAATTTACAAATCTGAACACCCTTGGAGCTTCTTAGAATTCAGTTCTTGCCTCAAAAATTGCCATCTGTTTTGTTCTCCAGCTAGTTAATGTATCCACTCACACTATTCCTGACACAGGAGTCAGGTATGTTCCCAAGTGGTCTAAGATTCTTCAGGTCATGTTGTAAGCACTAAGTGGGAGGGGAAAATATTTTTTTTTCTTCATAAAATTTAAAACTTACCTATGCATGAAGTCATAATATGTTATTCCTTCAGCAAAATTATTTTCCCTTAAAAAGAGAAGTTAATTTAACATATCAGTAAAATGTCAAAATGGCATTACTATACTTTTTCTCTTAAAAAAGGGGGGCTCCCCCAAAATATTTGAGTTGCTATTAATCTCCCTTGAAGATAAATCAAGGCACAAGAAAACCATTACGCAAAACCAAACACAAGTTATCGCAGAGTCATAGTGCTATATAGGACAGAAGAGAACGGTCTCATAAAGATTCCTAGACTTGAATCACCATGGCAGCAAGCTGCCTCATCTTTCTCCCGCAGAATGGCTGGTGGGTTTGAATTACAGCTCAATGTTTAACAGACTGAACCGCTGGGCACCTGGAAAAGAACCCTTTAGAACCCTTTTATCTATCCAAAGTATTTTCTTTGCGTGTCAGCACATCAAAAGAAAAGAGTACACCAGTGTATATATGGTGGTGAGGAGGTAGGTGTATTTGGTATAGATTACAAAATAGAAGGGCTTGCCTCTTTTTGCTCTCCTATCTACTAATCTTCTTTGAAAAGACATCTGTACCTGTGTGGTGAACCCTACTCTGGTCCCCATAGGTGACTCCCTGTCATGTGTACTAGTCATCGGTGGTGATCACACCAGAGCTTTACAAACTGAACTCTCTCTGACCTTGAAAACTATGGAGCAAGTGTTCAAGTGAGTATCATCACAGCTAAGCTCATTTCTTTTGATGTCCTCGGTTTGATCTGATTTCCCTCTTTTATCGTTATTTATTCCCAACTATTTGATCCAAGTTTCCTAGAAGTCATCTTTTGAAAAGACCCATTGGAACAGCTTTGAACAACGTTTGATAATGTTGTTTTCTGGAATTAAAACACTAAACTACTGGCGCATTCCTTTTTATTAGACCGATTAAGCTGCAGTTCCATGAATTTCCTTACTTTTGTTTTAATCATTTCTACTGCCGATTGGTTGAAGAGGATTTATTTGCCAGTCTTCAAAGGAGTGTGCGGAGGAAACACAAGGTTATTTATCTCAGTAAGGGATTTTCTACATCTCACATTTAGTTCAGAACAATCTAGATTCCCTGCAATGTTCAGAGTTGAATAATTCATTATCACAAAGGACTCAAGCTAACCCCATCAGTAAATGGAGTTCTAAGGACTCCATTAAAAATGTAAAGTGCAGCTTCAAATCTACTTTTGATTTTAAAATAAGGCATTTTTCTTCATTACAGCCCTCAGTGGCTACTTTGATAACAGATATTACATTGCATCCATAAAGTCCTAATATGTCCAGACAAGAAATCCTCAGATGAGATTGGAATGTGCTGTTTATTTTACCATTTGGGAAACAAAAGAAAGAGACTGAACGTTCTCACAGTTAGTGATAAATGGCTTCAGTGTTTCCATATACATGCAAATAAGGAGTGTGTGACATAATCACAACAAACACTGACAAATCTATCACATGGAAATGTAGTTCAAAGCGTTTTTCAGCCACTTTGTAAAATGGGGAAGAAAGTCAGCTCAGACTCCAAAAACAAAACCTTCTCCTCCTAGAAATGTGCGTGCCCTCTCCTGTCCACGATGTCTTTATGTTGAACGACAGAGAATCGGGGGATCTTGGAAATCATTCATTTCACTTCTCATTTTACGGATCTGGAAATTGAGGTCAAAGGAAATTAAATCGCAATCATGCACGGGAAAGGGCAAGGGTGGAACTAGATTCTGGCTTCTAATTCGTTGATCTTTTCTCTGACCCTACATCCATCGAATAACCAGCTGGTGTGTGGATCAGCTTACAACGGTAGAAAAGTAAATGGATTTATCCGGCTGCACCATTCACTGATTTGTTTCCTCAGGGCATGGATTTAACTTGCATCTTCAGGTGTTGTATACAATTAGGACCCAAAAATGAAACTTTTGGAGTTCTTCGTTTTTACGCATATTTAACCAGTGTTATATTCATCGAGACATTTATGTACCAAATTTTATGATGAGCACTCTACGTGCATTAATCCGTTCTCATGCAAACCCAATTTGTGTGGAAGAACAAGCTTCCAAGCATAGGAATATGAAATGAAGTAACGTAATATATGTGATGTCAGTAGCTAACCCACTGGCAGCCAGTTGATTGTGACTTACAGTGACTCTGTAGGAGATTGTACAACTGCTCCTTAGGATGTCGAGGCTGTACCCATTTACGGGAGTAAACACCCTTGTCTCTCTGCTGTGGACAGGTCGGAGGGTTCGAATCACTGACTTTAGAGTTAGTAACTGAGTGCTTATCTGACTTCACCACTAGGACCCCTTGATACAGAAGCATAGTATTCAATACG
>NW_022103898.1:69634152-69636047 GCF_000313985.2 Echinops telfairi | reverse complement strand
ACAGCATAAATTGACTTATAGGGAGTCCAAAGGAATCATATGGGAAAAAAATGGAAATATCCAAAATCCTTATCTAGGTAATATCCTAAAATTGTCAAAATTCAATGAGCAGTATGCTAAGATTTGCACATTTTGCCTAATGTGGATAATCCCTTAACAAAATAGCCTTGATGTTAAGAAGTAGAAGTAATTGATGCAAATAAATTTTCTATTTTAAGTTATCTACTAAGCATATAAATCAGCATTCTTTTATCAGTACACAATATCTATTTAAGGACAATCAAAATGTTTAACTGGCGCCATTTCAGAGAAAGGGAGACAGCTTTATTAGTATTTTTTTATGGAAAAAAATCCCCAATGAGTTCATTGAGTCAGTATTTTATGTATAACTCAGGAGTTTTGCAAGAATCCGTTCTTTGTAAAAATTTGTTTTGTATGGTGATTTATTTACTTTCTTGTTTTGTTTCTCTTCCAAGGAGTTCATATCTGCTACTTTTGACAGAACGTAAGATAGCATGGTATCGAGATGAGCTAGCTGTGGGTTGTGCCCTCCAGTCAATTCCAACCCATACGACCCCTACATCAGAATGAAATATTGCCCGGTTCTTCCTCCCCACGGTACCTGCCAGCCTGTCTACCTTGCTTCTAAAAAGCATTTTGGCTGGACTTCTATGGCAGAGTTGCTTGTTTTTCTGGTATATTTTCAATATTCTTTGCCATCAATATTCTTCACCCTCACCAGACTTCAAATGCATCCAGGATATATGAATGTTAGAATGTAATTCATATTTTTATATAATGTTGTTGGGTTTGTTTGTTTTGCCATATCTCACACAACCCTATCTAAAACCCTTCAGGGGGAGGCAGGGAACAAAGGGTAACTTGTTTCAAGGAGGCCAAGAAGAAAGAAAATGTTTTGAAACTGATTGTGGTAGCAATGGCATAATCCTGCTTAATGTGACAGAATGGTGGATGTTATGTTCTTTGTAAGAGCTCCCAATAAAATGCTCTTTAAAAATGCAATCCGCATTGAAGGCTGTGGTCTGTAGTCTTCATGGTAAGTACTTCCAGTCCTTGATTATCATTATAATTACAGGATTCGTTTAGAAAATATTGATGCCAAAATTAAAACAATGATCCGATCCCTTATTAATCTTTATTCCATGAATCCTCTCCTCAATTCCCTTTTCAGGAATGTTACATATCTGTTTTGTGCTTCCTTAATGTATTATTTGTCTCTTTATTGTTGTAAGATTACTACCTATACTAAACCACAGCTATTTCAGTCCTTGATGATCTCCTGCTGATTTATAAACTCCTCAAGGTAGTTCACTTGTTGCATCTGACTTTCTACACTTTGCTTCCTCTTAAACCCAAAATGAGTTAGGAGTTTCCTGTTGATCTGCACCATTGGGTGATCATTTGAATGTATCAAGCAGCTACTATGTGACACAAAAATTCTAATTTTCATGAAGGACAAGGCATCATAAATAAAACATTTTATTACAAAGATGCTATGCATATTTTTGATGTTTTAAACGATTGAAAAGAGCACTAGATAATAAATGGAATAGGCATTCTTTATGATAATAATACCCAAACAAAATAAATTTTAAATATTAAAAGTATCACTAAAGTTAAAGCTGCATTTAAGTTTTCTTTAAAACTTAAATGCAGTTTCAAGCATTTATTTCAGTTAGACTTAATATTTTCTTTCAAGTAAACAAAAAGGCTTTAAAAATACCCTGCATAACTTCAAAATTAAATTCATTTGATGTCAATTGATCTTTTAGCATAGACTGAGGATAGAATTGGATTTGAAAAATGTAGTGTCTAGTTATTGTAATAGCTCTAAAATTGCACTTTCCAAGAAAAAAAGTATTGAGCCTGGAATT
>NW_022103898.1:69632117-69633200 GCF_000313985.2 Echinops telfairi | reverse complement strand
CTCATTTGCTCTAATCCATTCCAGTGGCCCCACAGAACTCATATACATACATGATTATAGGGTTTATTTGGAAAGTTCACAGTTTACAAAACGTTAAGGACACAGCACCTCTCCTCATCCGTGCCAACAGGCACATCTCTCTTGGTCCTTGATCTCTCAGCCACACAGAGTTTGGGCCTCATCTCTGCTCAAGCGCATGTTACAAAGCTCCTTTGGCAACTAATAAATGCCCCAAAGCACTTAACTCTACTCGGTCTGAGGGCTAGAAGCCTGTTGCTCTGCCCCATGCTCTCAGCACAGCTCCTCTAATTTGCAGAGATAGTAGATGTGCTTTCCGCTCGGTTCTTCTTTCTTGGTGGCCCTGAGATGCTCTCATTCTGCTTCTGAAGTAGATTACTTTCTACTCTGTGGAATGGCAAAACTGACCAATCTCCTCTATTTTCACAGTCTGTGTGGTCCCAACCAAACATTTCGTGGAAGTTTCTATGTATAGAAGAGTCATGCAAGGAATTTCACTTCATTGAAAATGCATTTCTCTCTGGTGTTATCACTTACTTTATAGGTCTATCTATTGTTTGACTGGAAAATAATCTCTGACGGCCGGTTCAGTTCCAGGTTTAAGAAATGGTATCTATGAGTCACAATCTCAGGAGCTCCATCAGTCTCTTCTAGACCAATGTATTTTATTTTTTATTTTGTTCTACACTTTTCTCTCACTCTATGTAGAGGATTTTGTATTACGAATCAAGTTCCTCATAAGCACAAAGAAGTGCTCTGGAATTCCCATTCTTCTAACGGTTATTCACAGCCTAGGCAATAAAATGCAAGCACACTTCTTTCTGCTATTCAGTGCTTGGAGCCAAGATCCATGTGACATCAACAAAATAGCCCTTGTTCCACATTCTCTTCTGAATCCAGTCTGAACTTCTGGCAGTTAGCTTCCAATGTACAGTGAACCCTCGCCACTTCGCTTCGACTTCCGCGGCTTCACTCTATCGCGGTTTTTGCATAACAGCGCATGCTCTGTCATTACTGCCACTGATTGGCTCATACTGTACACGCTTGATGCCATACATAATATAA
>NW_022103898.1:69627465-69631388 GCF_000313985.2 Echinops telfairi | reverse complement strand
CTTTTGCCAGCACATTAATGTAAATTATTAGTGTGTTAATTAACCTTTTTAATTAATAGAGAGGAACCTTAAATGAGGGAGGTGACCTTGTAGGCTTAATGTTAAAGAAAGAGGAAGACACTGAAAGATCCTAATTGAAGAGGGAATGAAAAAGAGGAAGGCCCTCGATGAGATACACAGTGTGCATAAAAATAGGCTCAAACACAGCGATGCGTTTGAGGGGTCATCGGACCCAGCAGGGCTGGTTCTGCTGTACGTGGGGTTGCTATGAGCTGGAGACTAGTTGACAGCACCAAACAGCAACAAAATAAAATGAAACCGGATGCCTAATCTTTTCACTGAAAACTTTAAAACTGGCGCTCTCCATTATGAGTTTTCTCACCATGTTTAAGAACTCACAGGAAGATCAGTCAAGAAGGCAAGGGAAGGAATGTTTACGGAGAGAGTCCAGTCTTCATTTGGAAGTGGGATAGAACTTCTAGATGGTATATCCAAATTGGTTATCAAATTCTATTTAAACTTATTTGTACACCTCCTAATAAGCCCTGAGGCACACTTGATTACTCGCTCAAAGGTTAGTGGTTCTGTGTAGAAAGAGGTGATAGTTTGCTTCCCTAAAGATTACAGTTCTACTCTGTCTCAAAGGATGGCAATGAGTCAGAATTGATTTGAGGGCAACAAGTTTATGAGTACCATATATACTCGAGTATAAGCCGACCTGAATATCAGCGGAGACACCTAATTTTACTACAAAAACTGCATTAAAATGTGTGAAAACTCAGCTTATACAGGCATATATATGGCATATCTTTTATGCTAACTTCCCAAGGTCGGTAACAGTTACTTTAATACATGAACATGTTTCTACAGTGTTCCTTACCATGTAGCACCTCCTCCTGGAAAACTGCTTTCCTATCTCAGGCAACATCGATATGAAGGACCCTTGGTGACACTTTGGGTAAAGGGCTCCATCAGCTTTTTAATCCCCCAGCAACGCCACCGGCTGTCTGCTTCCATAAAACTCTGAAGCCTTATAGACTCTATATAATAGTTCTACTCTGTCTTACAGATTCACTATACCAGATTTTATCATTAGTTAGATAATTTGAACTGATAATGTGATGTAGCTGATCAAATAAGAGATTTTTGCTTCTTATTTGGAACTTGGGAGCAAAGGCTTTGAAAGTGTAATATCTGCTTTAAAAAACCCTGTTGTCATCGAGTTCATTCTGACTTATGAGGGGGTACCCACAAAAAACTGGAATTGCACTGGGCATAACAGAGCTTACTAATTATGCATTTTCCCCACTAGGTGAGCCACAAACAACTCGCTATGAGTTAGGGTATCCAGTGGCGTCTCCCGGGAAGTTCCTCACTGGTCACCTTTTTTTCATAAAAGCAATTTCGCTTGAACCTCATTTTTTGTGATGGCTGAATTAAGAGAACAGCGTGCAGCTGTGAAATTCTGTTTCCTGCTCGGGAAAAATGACACAGAAATTGTTGTGATGTTGAATACAGCATGTAAGCACAGTGCTACGGGAGAATCTCAAGTGTACGAGTGGTTTTCTAGTTTCCAAAAAGGTGAAATGTTAATTGATGGCAAACCTCATTCTGCATGTCCGTCAACTTCCTGAATGGATGAAAAAGTTGACTCATAGTGCATTTGAAGCTCATTCCACCTGGTCAGAGTGTTAACCAAGCTTTCTATTTAGAGGTTCTGAGGATTGCATAACAGTGTGTGACCCCAAAAAAGGCCTGATTTGTGGCAGATGTACCACCACGACAATGCACCTGCTTATACAGCCATCTCAGTGCACCAGTTTTTGGCAAAATACAGCATGCCTCTCTTGCCCCACTCACCTGACTCACCTGACCTTGTTCTGTGTGACTTCTTTTTGTTTCCATGGATGAAGAAGGACATGAAAGGACAGTGATTTGATGACATAGAAGAGGTGATGGAAAAAATGAGGGAGGCGCTGCCAGCCATTGAAACAGATGAGTTTGAAAATTTTTCCAAGAATAGAATGGCAGATTTAACAAATGTATTAAGGGTAATGAAGAGTTTTTTGAAGGTGATAAGATTGTTTTCTGTTTTAAAAAAATTTAAATACATAGCTTTGAAAATGAAATTCTGTTTTGGGGGGGTTATGCCCCTCATAGTTTTGAAGCATTAAAAAAATTACAGCTTTTTAAAAATCATTTTATTGGGGGCTCGTACAACTCTTATTACAATCCATACATACATCCATTGTGTTAAGCACATGAAAAAATTACACTTTAATGTAGCATACATTCATTTTGCTTTCAGGACTTCAGTCTACTTTAATCTTATCGTTCCCCCAGTACTGATAACTACAAAAGCTGTCACAAGTCCCTGAAAACCCAATAAATAAGGGGAGAAGAAAGTTTTCCAAAAACAATTTTAAAAGTGATTTATTTGCAAAATATAATTGTTACCATCCTGGTGATTGATTGATAAGCAATAATTACACGATATACTTCCATTTGCTTTAGAATAACATGAAAATTTGGAATTTTGTTCCACATCTTTTTCCATTTTGATCAGGCTTTTTTCCCAAATGGAATCTGTGATCAAAAGTTCAATAATGGTATCCACAAATCATTAAGTCGTCTGATCTCATATCAGAGGAAGCAGTCGTTCATGGAGACAATTAGCCATACATCCATTTTCTTCTCCTTTTCCTGACTCTTCTTCCTCTTTGCTCCAGGTGAGTAGAGATCAATTGTTGTGCCTTGGATGGTCTCTTGCAAACTATTAAGACCTCAGGCACTATCCACAAATGAGGACCAAAATAGAACGGACCATTATCAAAGCATACCCTTTGCCATGGAGGCTGTGCCTACTCATGGTGACCCTACAGGACAGGGGAGAACTGGCCCTGTGAGTTTTCCAGACCGTAAACTGTGTAGGGGAGTAGAAAGCCCAGTCTTTCTCTCCATGAGCAGCTCATAGTTTCAGAGACCTTGAGGACTGAAGCCCAATGCATAACCACTATGCCACCAGAGCTCTTTAGGAGATAAAACAGAAGCACTAAGCAAAAATTTAAGCTAACTAACTGGGACACCCCATTAAGCCATAACCCCAAAACTCCCAACAAAGAAATGAAATTCCATAAGTTGTCTTTTTTCGTTTGTTTGTTTTTTATATAAATCATTTTACTGCGGGCTCTTACAGATTTTATAACAATCCATACATCAATTGCATCAGTCACACTTGTACATATATTGCCATCATCGTTGTCAAGACAGTCTCTTTCTACTTGAGCCTTTGGTATCATTTCCTCTCTTTTCCCTCCCTCCTGACTTGGAAACACTTAATAAATTATAAATTTTTATGATTTTCATATCTTACCCTGTCTGCTGTCTCCCTTCACCTGTGTGTGTGTGTAGAGGGGGTGGTGGTGTTAATATGTTGATCATTGTGATTTGTTCCCATTTTCTCCCCTTTCTCCCCCCCACATTGTCCTACCCTCATGGTATCGCTACTCCCATTATTGTTCCTGAGGGGTTTATCTGTCCTGGAATCAATGTGTCAATGTGTCATGAGCTCTTATCTGTACCAGTGTGTATGCTCTGGGCTAGTCTCTGGGCTAGTCAAAATTTTTTAAAAATCATTTATTGGGGGCTCGTACAGCTCTTATCACAATCCATACATATATCCATTGTGTCAAGTACATTTGTACCTTTGTTGCCATCCTCATTCTCAAAACATTTGCTCTCTACTTGAGCCCTTGGTATTAGTTCCTCATTTTTCCCCTACTTCTCCACCACCCCCTCCCTCATGAATCCTTGATAATATATAATTATTATTTCATCATGTCTTACACTGTCTAAAATCTCCCTTCACCCACTTTTCTGTTGTCCATCCCCCAGGGAGAAGGTTATATGTAGATCCTTGTAAT
>NW_022103898.1:69624365-69625496 GCF_000313985.2 Echinops telfairi | reverse complement strand
TCAACCTTCTTAATGCCATAACACTTTAATACAGTTACTCATGATGTGGTGACCCCAACCATAAAATTTTTTTCATTGATACTTCAGAACTATAATTTTGCTTCTGTTATAAATCATAATGTAAATGTCTGATATACAGGATGTATTTTCATTGCTACAAATTGAACATAGTTAAAGCATAGTGATTAATCACAAAACAATATGTAATTATATATTGTGAAATATTTATTCCTAGTTACAAATAAATAAAATTTTGTCTTGAAGCATGGTGTAGCATGGGTAGCAGTCTTAATATAAAAACAGTAAACTACATTGCTAGATTTTGCGACAGTATGTGTAAAAAGCCAACATCATTGCAAAGGTTGAGATAGCTTCTTTCTCACCAGATCAGATATTCTCAGGGCAGTCTTTGCAAGAGAACAATGAAGATCATCTTCCACAGCAATTCTACTTCTGTATTTAGATTTGATAACCAACAAGCTGGCAAACCCTGTTTCACAAAGATATGTTGTTGGAAATGCAAGAAGGCACAACACAGTCTCAGACAGAGGATATGACTGCAAATACTTGATCCAGAATTTTGTAAGTGGCATTGTAGAGAAATCAGTTCTTGCTGCATCATTGTTCATAAGTTCAATGAACTCCTCTTGTGCTGTCTCAGGAACATGTGAATGGGCTTCTGGCAAGTGCAAATGGGGAGTCAGGTAGATTTGGAAAGTACGATGACATTTCGCCTGCAAGCATGTGCAAGTGTTCTTTCACAGAAATTATCATCGTAATCCTTTTATCTGGTTCAATGTCATGTTTCTCAAAGAAAGCAGATAAGGTAGACAACATGTACATTTTATTTTCATCCAATTTTTTTTTGCCAAAGCTGAAGCTTCATTTGGAATGATTGGATCTTTACAGACAAATAGAGCATGTTGCATTTGATCCTTGCAGTGATAAATTTAATTCGTTTAAGATGGCAAAGATGGCAACCAAGTAAGCTATTTACTGCAGTTCACTTTTATCACTGAAAAGTACTTCGAACTGTAGTCTTGCTTTCTGATTAGAAAATGTTTGGAGTTTATCACGAAGATCAAAAATACGTTTTAAAATGTTTCCTCTTGACAACCACCTCACTTCAGT
>NW_022103898.1:69620676-69622677 GCF_000313985.2 Echinops telfairi | reverse complement strand
GTTTTGTATTCTATGCTCAGGAGATCTGCTTTCTGTTTGTTATGTTAAAGCTATGTTAATGTACTAGGTTTCTGTTGGCTTACATTAAAATTTACACAAAGGAACATAGACTCAGATTGAAAGCACTTTTTTTTTAACTTTGTTTTGTTTTGCCTTGTAGGGTGCCCAGGTATCAGGATTGTGCCATGCTGTCTTCCAGGGAAGGAGGACCATATTAGCCAAGTGGGTTTGGGACCCACTGGATCTGAATTGCTCTGGCTCCCTCCTGCGTCACCCCCAGCTCCCTCCTGCACAGCTCTACAGGTTGTGCTCTGATATCATAGGGGCTCTCCAATTGCAGCAAATTAGTGTCTAATTATCTGTTGTTATCCACACTGCCAAGTGAGTTGCTGAGCGGAGGGGGGAAGGGGATGGCCAAACCAGTTGCTTTGTTCCTGGCTGGGGAAAGGAGATGCAAAATCAGAAAATGTAGGAGCTGGGAGAATTACAGAAAGGAGACCTATGGTGTGAGCCCTTGTGACTAGTTCTCAGAGATTCTCCTCGAGCCCAAGATTATGACCACCTGTAGACAGCAGTTTGGAGAAGCTACTGCATGCAGGAAGGGTTAGCAGACCCTGTGCCACTCTATCTGGCGAGGGATTAGCAGAGCCTGAGGGCAGACTTGATGAACTTAGCGCGTATCATTGAGCCCTCAAATTTCTCTGTGGGCAAAATTGCAGATCCTAGTGGATCTGCAGATCCACAGATCCTAGTACTTTTGAACTCTGTTTCTGGTGCCCTGCCACCCACTATTGGCCTCCTTACCTCTTAATTTTCTGATCTAGTAGCAAGCACACTGGGCCGGTGATTCTCCCTCTGCTCCATCTTGGAACCTCTCTCCCCATAAGATGTTTTTTTATATAAAGATAAATATTACACAATATTTATCAAATCAACTTTTACATGTGTACAACCTTTTGAAATTGATTCCAATAATTGGTTTTAGGGACACATTAATATTATATTTGTGGTTACTTGCTACTACTTTGAAATACTAACATTGGTAGACAAAATTACATAACTTTAAATGATATAGAAAACACATTTACCTAGGAGATTAGTGAGTAGAAAATATTTTTTACAATTGTATATAGTTAAAATATTAGTTAGAATTCATGAAGAACTATATTTGGAAGAATACTATTTCTTCCGCAAATATGGACCAAACCAACTACTTGGGACAAAATATAAAAATAACAAATGAACAGTTTTAATAAAAATTATCTAAATATTGCATAAATTTGTGTAGCCATGATATAATTGCAGTGATGAGAATTGGCATTAAGAGTTAATTCTTTAGCAGTCTAGCTGTGGAACATCTGGTAACATGGATAAACTTGGAGGACATTATATTAGATGAAATTAGACAAATAATCAGGTGTCTGGTTATTTGAGATCACTAATATAAAAAGTCAAGGAAAGATTTTCACACCAAAATAAACATTCTTTGATAATTATTAGAAGTGAGAAGGAAAGGGATAATCAATTAATGGCTAGCGTAACATGTATTGTCTGCATAAAAGTCTATAAAATATACAGGAAGAGAGAGAAGTTGTTTTAAAAAATGCTGAAGGTTGAGAAAGACAAGGAGGGGTGCAAGAGTTAAAGGCAACTGAGTCAAATATTGTGTGTGTGTGGGGGGGGATGTGGTTGTAAAGTCCTGTGATAGCAGTCATCTACACATACAAGATGAAGAGGTGTGGATGGAAATGTGATAGATAAATGATAGAGATAGATAGGTAGATAGATAGATAGATAGATAGATAGATAGATAGATAGATAGATAGATAGATAGATAGATGATAGAGCATAGTTGTGTACATAGGTCTTTATTTTGCTGCCAATATATTCCTAAGTGATAGCACCACAGGAGGCAAAGTTATTAAAAGTTCTTATACATAACCAAGCATCACCTTGAGGAAATGAGTTGCTGATCCTGGGGACTCAAGACCATCATCTCAT
>NW_022103898.1:69618162-69619468 GCF_000313985.2 Echinops telfairi | reverse complement strand
CCTGAAATTGATTCTAAACAAAGATAAAGCAGGATTTTTCCACTGCTGTGCATTGGAAAGAGAATTCACATTTTGCTAATAACACAAGCCACCTGCTTGACATCAATGACATTTTAAAAGATATAATGGGTGGTAGAATATGAATGAAATATGTGTCCTAGGGGAAGAGTAAGACATACTTGCTCTCAGCCTAGGGAACGTTTCCATGGTAGAGTGGTTGTGGAGGCCTGGTGTCACAGGGGTAAAAGATTCAGCAGATGTGGTTTGCAGTTTGAGTCCAAGGACTGCTCCGCAGGAGAAAAATGTGGCCAATTTGCTTCCAGAAAAATTTACAGACTTGAAGACTCTCTGAGGCATTTCTATGCTGTCCTATAGGGTCACTATGAGCCCAAATCAAATCAGTGGCAGTGGTTTTAATGCAGTTAGAATAGCGGGAAAAAGGGAATCTTGATTCTTTCTATTAATGATGAGCTCCATTTGATCCTGCAATACTCCAAAAACTCACTGCCCTCAAGTCGTTTCTGAGACTTAGTGACCTTATAAGACTGGTAGAACTTCCCCTGTGGGTTTCCAAGACTGTGATCTTGAACCTTATAAGCTTCATCTTTCTTCCAAGGAGCACCTGGTGGTTCTGAAATGCTGACCCTGCAGATAGTAGCCCAATATGTTACCCAGAAAAAATCTTTAAAACCAATTTTTAAAAAAATTTCTTCCTCCAAAATATTAAACTGAAGAAAACATTTTGTTCTTCAAGGGCTCTGAGTCAGGTCATACAACCATAAATTCCAAAGTAATTATCTTGATATAAATAAGGATTTTGCCACGAATTTCTCTTTTGAACTAGCTCGTTTAATATAGTGAGGTTTGGGCCCTTTTTTTCTAAAATCGTTTTATAAAACTTTTTTTAGAAACTCAACTCTGGACAACATGTGACAGAGACAGAAACACAGGTTTTCGTTTTCTTTTGGCCATTATCTAGCTGGGTGGCCTGGGATCACAGTCACCTCTTCTGACAAGAGTAAACAACAATACTTTATTCTCCTAATGCTCGGGGGCTGTGCCAAATCACCTCCTAAGTTCTTTCTAACTATTCAACTTTTAATTCTTTCTAATGCTAACTTCTGGATTCCTGGCAATTCTAGGTCTAAGCCATTTCTAACAACATTACATTGATTATACTATATGTCCACCAGACATACGTACCATGTGTGTGTGTGTGTGTGTGTGTGTGTGTGTGTGTGTGTGTGTGTGTGTGTGTGTGTGGTGTATGTGTGTTTGTGAATTCCTTTTTAGTTGAAACCCTCTG
>NW_022103898.1:69615178-69616307 GCF_000313985.2 Echinops telfairi | reverse complement strand
TCTGTCACTCAGGGTGAAATTAGGAAAGTGTTTTAGAGATGCACCCTTAGCCATCATTTATTTTTTCCATAAAGAAGCCCTTTATTATAGAACTAGAAGAGTCATAAATAGAAAAATCAAATTGGTCACTGTCTACTCTTTTATTGAACTGACAGTCTACAAAATACCCTGTAGTACTTATTATGCAGTCAAATGGAAATTGTGTTCATCCTCATCCTCCATCTATTTGCATAAATTCTAAGGCTTCTGTTGTGTATATGTAAATGAGAAGTCTCAGCGAGCTGCCATATTATCCAAACTCTTTAACATCTTAGTGACGATCTTTCTTTCTGTCTCTCATTTCTACTAGATTCATATTAAAAATGCCCCTAGCCATTTGCATTATTTTGTCTGTCTCTTTTCTTCCTAACACTGTACTTTCATTTTTCAATTTCTACTCTGCCTCAGCCATCTCCAACTTAAACCTTTAAGAGTGCCTATTTTCTATCTTGGTCTGCAGTTCCTGTCTTGATTCTTCTTGTTCTGCTTCCGGTCCCAAGCAACAAAAGAATGATCAGGACCAAGTTCTCAGTTCTCAAGCATTCGCTGTTATTATTCCCAGAGCTCCCATGCTATAAGTTAATGAAGTGTCTGGTCCCAGACAGAAGGTTGCTCACATTTTTCCCAGGTCAGGATCTAGCTCCATCTGTGGTAGCATTTGCAAACACTTTTGCCTAGCAGAAACCTCACTAAGGGTCCCGAGGTCCCGATATTCATGCATTCTTGGCTCCCCAGACTCCCTTCTGAATGTGATTACCTTCATCTGTTTTCTCTGGAAGGACCTCGGGTTCTAAATCCTTCTGACTGCCTCTCATTCCATTCCTCCAAAGCGTTTGTCTATCCTGGATCCTATTCCCTCAGACCCCTGCTTGCATTTAGACTGACAAACCCACTTACTTCGAAGGCTTTAGTAATTGATGATGATTTGCTAATACTTTGTGGGGGGGGTTGTTTTGTTTTGTTTGGGGTGGGGTTTTTTTTGTTTCGTTTTTTCTTTTTGCATTTCAATAGTGACTTACACTATCGTAGACCTCAAAAGGTATCACTAGTGTTGAAAATTCTAGGAACTGTGGTAGGCCACAGAGAAAAA
>NW_022103898.1:69612623-69613967 GCF_000313985.2 Echinops telfairi | reverse complement strand
AAAAAAGCAAAAGTATAGTGAACACACAATCCAGGATAATGGTGATCTCTAGGGTGAGGGAGGAAAATGTAAAGGGACATCAGGGACCTACACATGAATTGACAATGTTCAACTCCTTAAATCAGGAGAGAGATTCACTATTATCCTTTGTAATTTGCACATGTATTCCCAGATTCATTCACCTATACAGATATAGAAAATTACCTGAGTCTTTGTATTCAGTACAAACACATGTCCTACGTCATCTCCTTTCTAAACCCTCATGAAGTGAAAATAATAAACACACCCAGCAGACACAAGAGTCATTAGATAACAAAAGCTCCCATCCATTGCAGAAGACAGAGAGTAGGCCCAGGGTGTTACTGATGAAACGCAACTGAGAAGGTTTCCTCTGTGGTGTGTTCTGCAGAGCGCAAAGCTGAGGAGCGAGAGATCACTTGCTCCACAGAACCCATACAAGCCTTGGTCCTTGGGAATGTCAACTACAGTAGATAGAAGCAGGAATGAGAAGCAGATTGAACCTGGGAGATTATTTGAAAGTGATCATATAAATGAGTCTAACCCACTTCAAAGAGTAAGTGGGCACTGTAAATACTTAAGGGCTTGTTGCTAACTGAAAGGCTGTAAGTTCAATACCACCTAGAGACTCCTCAGAAAATCTACTTCTTAAAAATCAACTATTAAAAATCCTAGGGAGTACAGCTCTACACTGACACCCACGCGTCTCCAGGGGCCTAAGTCATCTCCACTGCGACTGGTAGCAGGGAATCCCCTTCCTGTAGAAAAACACCTGAGTAAAGTACTTGTGTACTCTTGCCAAATCCCTGGATGGAGGAACCCCAGCTGGAGTACAGCACTTCTCTCTCACAGGCACTGGGGACCTGCATTTCCTGAGTTGGCCTGAGACCCCGAAGCAGCAAACAGTCCACTTCTTAGTTTTCCCAGGGAAAGGCTTCAGTTAAATCTGTTACCACTTGTCCAAGTCCTATCCATCTTTCAAAATGTTTTTTGCTATTTTCTCCTCTTTGCCCTTGTACTTTTGGCCCTTGTATTTAAACGTCTCTATAAAGTATGGTGGGGGGATAGGAGCAAGGTTGGGGGAAATCTCCAGACAGCTTGAGTGCTCAGTCTTATGTTTAACCAACAAGCTCTATATAATTATTGCCAGAAAAAATGAGAAATAGTTTTAATTGAGTTGGGGAAATAAAATACATTCAAAATGAAGCAAAAAGGAAAATGGCAGATGTATCTCATGCAGCGAGGGTAACTATTATATCATGAAATGTCTGTGTGTTTATGATTTAAACATGATTCTTCATGGAGAGTGTGTGAGAGAGAGAGAGA
>NW_022103898.1:69609082-69610536 GCF_000313985.2 Echinops telfairi | reverse complement strand
TTACGCTTTATGTGAGCACATGACCTCAGCTTTCTCCTGTGGAATGGCTACTGGGTTTGAACTGACAACCTTGTGGTCATCAGTCCAATGTTTACCTGCCAGCACCCCAAGGGCTTCTTATTGTAAATCTAAAGAGAGGATTAAAAAGAAAGAATTCAAGAATTCTTTCTAATTTTTATTCTTTTGTGGATATTTATAGTGACTTTTCCAACAAATTACTATATTTTATTTTTAGATAGATTTTTCATCTCTAATATATTACTATTAAAAAACATTTCTTTCTGTGCTTTGTTCTTGTAAATTCTTCAATGATTCCATCACAATTAAGCTGTCAAACAATTTCTACTTTCATACTTAATAAAAATAGTGAATTGAGTCTTTCTTGAATCATTGTTGTACACAAAGGGTTTTTGAATCTCTTTAGGGGTGTAAATGAATATTCTGTTGTGTACTTTGTGATCACTAAAGTAAGCAATATGAGTGAAGGAACTTCAACATTGGGAAATATGCAGTGTTTTTTATTGCCTATTATAGAATCATACATAGTTACATGAGAAAAATTTTGTCTTTCCTGAATCTGTAATTTTAGTTCTCATGAGAAAATGAAATCATCACATTTCTCTGAAAAGGTTTTTTATTTAAGCCATTGAGAGAAGTCTACACATATTTCTTGGATGCCTTCATGTATTCTTCATCATGTATTGCCCCAGAGCTTAAAAAGGAAAATCTATTTGAAAGAATTTTATACCCTTTCACCCTTCTTTTCATGCAAAACTTGTGTGTCAATGATGCTTTATTAGGTGGTTACATGAAATGAATCCGTGTCATGCAATAAGTCTGAAGCTCTTCTATCACTGACTTGGTTCTTTCTCATGCATCTGAGATGGTGAGCTGCTTGATTATCCATATGTGGAAGCTCATATAAGCACCCTGCCCTCTAAATAGACTATTATTTCATTCTCCCTCCTAGACCACCTAGGTAAGTGACATGTATAGACCCCACTACCTCACCCCCACTTGGTGACCTCCATCATCCAAAAAGAACAAACCCTGTCCCCTCTGACCTGAGATCTATACCTTTATGATAATTAACCTAAATCATAAGAATACAGCAAAATCATTCCCCTACCCTTAATCTCAACCTTACCCTGACATCCTAAAAGACCTCAAGTTAGTAAAACATTATACTACCAGACACTGTCTCAAATGGCTTAAAATAACTCTAGTCTACACAGTCCTGATTCCCCACCCCGTGAGGACAAGGTCTAGACACCAGCTGTTCTTTTGTTATTCTGTGTTCTGTCATTGCTATACGCTCTCCCTCTATAAAACTAAGTTGTGCACTATTCTTATAATTCATCTATAATCAAGATTTCCTCATATGCTGGTAGTTGTAAGAACAGAGGGGGAAATATTATTGTTTTACAATCATATCATCGTGTGTTCACCTTCCC
>NW_022103898.1:69604071-69605358 GCF_000313985.2 Echinops telfairi | reverse complement strand
ACAAAAAAATGGGTGAAGGGAGACATTGGACAGTGTAAGATATGACAAAATAATAATAATTTATAAATTATCAAGGTTCATAAGGGAAGGTGGGGGAGGGAGGGAAGGGAAATATAAGTAGCTGATACCAAGGGCTCAAGTAGAAAGCAAATGTTTTGAGAATGATGATAGCTCCAAATGTAGAAATGTGCTTGACACAATGGATGGATATATGGATTATGATAAGAGTTGTATGAGTCCCCAATAAAATGATTTAAAAGTTTTTAAAAGTAATCAAGAATCTTGTACCCAGAAAAAATATCACACAAATAAGATAAATAAAAGTATTCCAAGACAAGGAGAAATTAAAAGAATTCACAAAAACAAGACCACCACTACAAAAAATATTCAATGAAGTACTATCGCCAAAGAAATCAAACCTGCAATCACCATACAAGACAATTCCTCACAGAAAACAACACACACAAAGCAACAGCCAAAGCGATGAAGTAATACAGGAAGAACAAAGAAACTAAATACAACATACCTACAGACTCACACACAACATGTACAATATAAAGCAAAATGACGGTAACACATACATATCAATAATCTCACTGAATGTTAATGGCAAATGCATCAGAAAAGAGCCAGAGAGTAGTATAATGAATAAGAAAACAAAATCCATCTAAATTCTGCTTACAAGAAACACACCTCAGAAACACAGACATGAACAGACTAAAAATCAGAGGTTGCACAAAAGTATACCACGCAAACAGCAGTCCAAAGAAAGCAGGAGTAGCCATATTAATTTCTGAGAAAACAGATTTCAAGGCAAACAGCCTAATAAGAGACAAGAATAGACATTACATAATGATCAACAGCCCAAGAAGCCATAATAAACATATAACTTTATAAACATATGAGACCCATGAAATACATCAATCAAATCCCCACAGAATTGAAAAGGGATATAGACACCTTGACATTAGTAACAAGAGACTTTGATTGCCTCTCTAAAAGGCAATCAAAAGACTATGAAGTAAAAAAGCTCAACAAAGCAATCAACAAAATTGACTTTATAGACATACATAGAACTCTCTGTCCAACAAAATCACAGTATATGTTCTTTTCCAACACACATGGAACACTCTCAAGAACAGACCACATACTAAGCCACAAAGCATGCTTCAACACATTTTTTGTTGTTGTTGTTGTTGTTTTCTTTTTTAACATTTTATTAGGGGCTCATACAACTGTTATCCCAATCCATACACACATCAATTGTGTAAAGCGCATTTGTACATC
>NW_022103898.1:69585269-69602722 GCF_000313985.2 Echinops telfairi | reverse complement strand
CTCTCGCTACATAATCAGAATTAGCTATTTGTAGGAACATTAATATGAAAGTCCTCAACAAAATTCTGGCCAATAGAATCCAACATCATATAAAAATTAACCTACTGTGACCAAGTGGGATTCATTACAGGGATGCAGGTAAGGTTCAATATTTGAAAAACAATGACTGTAATCCACAACAGAAACAAGGCCAAGAACAATAACCACATGATCATATCATTAGATGTAGAAAAGGTTTTTGATAATATCCAACATCCATTTTATAAATAAAAAACACTCAACACAAGAGGAATAGAACAGAAATTCTTCAAATTAATAAAAGTCATATATGAAAACCCCAGTCAACATCAGATTCAATAGGGGGAGACTAGAAACATTTCCACAGAATACAGGGACCAGACAAGGATGTCTCCTATCACCACACATACTTAACATCCTGATGGTAGTCTTAGCTATATCCATCAGAAAACAAAAAGAAATCAAAGGGATACAAATAGGCAAAGAAGTGAAACTCACTTTTTGTAGATGATATGATCCTATGTATGAAAAGCCAAAATTTCCACAAAAAGTCTACTAGAAACAATCGAGGGATTAGGTAAGGTAGCAAGATACAAAATTAACAACCAGAAAGCCATCAGGTCCCTTTATACCAACGAAAAGAGTTACAAAAAAACATTAACAATACCATTTACAATAACCACACACAAAAATGAAATACTTAGGAATAAACCTAATTAAAGAAGTGAAAGACCTATATGGAGAAAACTACAGAACATTACTACAAGAAACTGAAAAAGACCTACATAAATGGAAGAATATCCCATGCTCATGTATAGGCAGACTTAAGATTGTGAATATGTCAATGCGACCTAAAATAATCTACAGATACAATGCAATCCAAATCCAAATCCCAAACACATTCTTTAAAGAAATGGAAAAACTACCAATTTCATATGAGTATGCAAAACACTGCCTCCTGAGTCTACAATCAGGATTCCTCAGAGACTCCGTGGCTTTGCTCCCATTGTTGGTCTGTAGCACTCCTCTCCTGGTTTTCCCCCATGGGTGGGTCATGCCAGCCACTCTATCTTCAGTGCTGTCCTCTGTAACACTGTTCTCTAGGGAGGGGATGTCATGTTTCATCCTGAGACTGGTCCTGCAGACCTCTCTGTAAACAAGCTGCTCCAAACAGGAACATCACACTCAAGTATTTGTTCGGTGGAATGAGGTCTACTCTCTCTCTCTCCCTTTCCTGGGGAGACATAAACAATTACTTCCCCATGGGTGGATTAGTGCCCTGGTCCCCATTGCCTTCTTACTTCTTTCCCCACCCCTCTGTGAGCCTTAAAGGCATATAAGTGTGGGGGGTGGAGGGTGGATGGTGAGGGTGATGTCTGTCAGCACAGGGGCTATCTGTATCCTTTTAAAAAATGTTTTACTTTTTTGATGACAAATGCCTCGTTGGATTTGATCTGGCTTATGCCAGAGTATCTGGTCCTCAGTCCAGGATTTTGTAATATGTGCATTTTCCCCTATGCCCGTTCTGCTGTTTGAATTTACCTCAGTGAGCTCATGTTGTACTTGTCCTTTTGTGCATGGCTAACTTCACGTAGCATAATATCTTCCAACTCTTTTCGCAAGACAAGATACTTCATGTTTTCATCACTATTTTTTAGAGATGTGTAGTACTCCATTGTGTGTATATACCAGAGTTTTTAATCCATTCGTATATTGATGGAAATTTAGGGTGTTTCCAATTCTTTGAAATTGTGACCTGCGCAGTGATGAACATTGGAGCCCAGATGTCCAATCGTTGTCTGTTTCTTATTTCTTCTGGGTATATGCCCAGTAGGGAGATTGCTGGATCTATCTGTTTTATGTATCACCAAATTGCTTTCCACAGTGGCTGTGCATATCTGCAAGGCCACCAGTACTGAATGAGAGTTCCTATCTCACCACACACCCTCCAATTGTTGCTTTCTGTTTTCCTGAATTGGACAATTCTTGTGGGTGTTAGCTAGTTTCTCATGGTTGTTTTGATTTGCATTTCCCGGATGGCTAAAGATCGGGAACATTTCTCATATGTTTATTGGCCATTCGGGTTTCCTGCTTTGTGAATATTCTGTTCGGGTCTTTTGCCCACCTCCTCAGTGTTTTTTTTTTTCTTTTTCATTTTTTATTATTGTAAAGTTGCAGTGCTCTGTAGATTTTAGAAATAAGAAAGAGCTGGCTTTCTTTTTTAACACATTCTCTAAGTTTTTACTTGCCCAGGAAAACTCTTATCTCTCTATCTATTTTGATAAATAGTTTGACAGGATAGAGGTTTCTTGGGTTACTGTTATTCTCCTTCAAGTTTCAGAAGATGCTATTCCACTCTCTCCTCTTCTTCGTGGTATTTGCTGATAGGTCTGAGCATAGTCTTATCTGTGTACCCTTATAGGCGAATGCTTTTTTTTCCTCTAGCTGCTCTTATGATTTTTTTCCTTTGCCTCAAAGTTGGATAATTTGACTAATATATGTCTGGGGGTGTTATTCATGGGGTTCAGTCTAATTGGGGTTCTCTCTTCTTCCTGGGTGATTGTCTGATTCTCATTCATTAAATTGGGAAAAGTTTCTCCCAGGAATTCCCTCACTATTTTGGCTGTTAATTTCTTCATTGTGTCTTGTTCTGGTATCTCAATTATTTGGATATTGTTCCTATTCATAGCATCGCTCATTGTTCCCAGGTTTTCTTCAGCTTCTTTGATAATCTTGTTTGATTGCCTTTCCTGTTTGTTGAAATCTGCGTGGCTATCTTCAAGATCATTAATACGATTCTCTGCTTCTTCTAGCTTGTTGGTGAGGTCTCTTACCTTATTCTTCGATTATTTTGCCTGTTCCCTTGACTCTTGTATTTCCTTTCTGTATGTGGACTCTCTCTGTATTGTTTCATTCCTTTTCTGTATTGATTCACTCATATCCTGTATGACTCTAAGCTGCATTCTGAAGATTTCTTTCTGTGGGAGTTAAACATTTGCTTCTTCTATGTACATCATTAGGTTCAGGTCTTCCTCAGACATTGCATTTTGTTTCTCTTGCTTTCTTGTAGGGGTTGCTGATGCAGGTTTTCTTCATGCCATTTTGGTGGTGCTCAGGGCCATTTTCCCAGAATTCCAAGAGCCCTGGTTTTTCTGTCTGGGAAGCTAGTAAGAATGATTCTAAAGACTACTGGGAGCCAACTGTGTTATAGGATTGGGCCTCATCTCTATCTCACTGGGGTTTACTCTCTCGCTACATAATCAGAATTAGCTATTTGTAGGGCAGCTCAGATGGCCTTCTCTGTGGCATGGGTGGGGTAGTTGTGGGCAACGAGGGTCACACGGGGCCAGGCAATCTCATAGGAAGTCGCAGACAGTGGGTGGTGGTGGGCAGTGGCTGACAGCAGTGGGTGGCCACAGGCAGTGGCAGGTGGCCACAGACAGCAGGCCCATGGACATAGGTGGGCAGTGGGCAATGGCCATGAGTGGGTGACAGGCAGAAGAAAGGCCCCAAGTGCCTGGCAGGTAGAGGCCCTTGGATGGTGGTGGGCAATAGCAGAAGGCATGTGGTGGGCTGAGGACCTGGGAACTCAGTGGGAAGTGGCTACAGGCATGGGTGGGTAGTGGCCACAGGGCAGCAGATGAAAACCGCAGGCAGGCAGTTATGGCCTGAAGCCGTGGACAGGTGGTGGGTGAAAGCCACGGGCCAAGGGCTGCAGGCAAATGCCATGGACAGGTGGTAGGCAGAGGCTGCAGACATGTGTCAGGCAGAGACTCTGGGTGTGGCAGGCAGAGGTTCCAGGTGCATGGAAGGCAGAGGCTGCTGTATGGAAGCTGTGTCCCAAAGCCACAGGAGGGCAGTGGGCAAAATTCACAGGCTGTTAGCTGAGGCCCAAAGCCATGGGCCAGCGGTGAACAAAAGCCTCAGGCTGGCAACTAAGGGCAAAATCTGCAAGTCAGTGGCATCAGACAAAAGGCATGGGTGGACAGTGGGTAAAAGCTAAGGATGGTGTGGGTGGTACAGGCGGGGGTGACCTGGGAACCCAGCTAAAGGATGTGGTCACACTGGTATGAATGTGGGGAGCAGAGAGGCTCAACATCATGGGAAAGTCAGCCCACAGGCCAGAGCAGAGCCTTAGAGTGTAGCAAGGATTAATTGTACATTCCAGACCTCACACACAGCCACTCAGTCCCCAAACCCAACAGTTGTCATGGAGCTTCCCTCGTGGTCACTCTTACATCAGCACCATTTTCGAAAGGTCTGATATTTATATTGATGGGTGTGGTGGGTAAATCCTCATATTGGGAAGGGATGCTAAACAATAATTGGTGGGAACCTAAGGGGATCATAAACCTGGTTCTATGTTCTTTGGAAAACATTTTGAATATGTTTCTACCCAACCCTCAATGAACCATGCCATGGACTAAACACTATGATGACATTAGACAGTGACCTTACAGGGAATACGTCATCCCACAGGGTCCACACCACAAGGACTCAATGTGGAAGCCTGACTGATCAAACTGTGCCCTCCCTCCAAACAATAACTGATGCAATGGTTTATCAGAGACAATGGTGTGAGGATGATGAGGGGAATTGGAGAACAAACAATGAAGGCAGGATGGGGGAGGGAACACTAGAACGGATTGTGATGATGTATATACAACTCTTTTTTTAAAGTGATTTAACTATGGAAGTGTATGGTATGTGAATATTATATCAAGAAAATTACTAAAATAAAAAGAAACCAAACCTGACCAATGGTTACCATAGGTGAAGTAAGAAAAGTTTTTGCTTAGGAGGCAAAGATGGTGGAATAATTTGGAAAAGGATATCAATAATGGTTGTACAACATGAAGAGTATAATCAATGTCACTGAATTAAACATGTAGAGGTTGTTGAATTGGATAATTTGTGTATTATTTGATAATTTGTGGCTTTTGCCACAATTAAAAAAATACTGACACAAATAACAATGAGAACAAGGAAGAAGAAAATGGATTGTGATAATGATTGTACAACTCTTTTTATATAATTGACCTATTGAATTGTATGATATGTGGATGAATTGCCAGTAAAAGTGTTTAAAAATTGTAGAATAGCTAAGGCAAATGGAAGTCAGAAATGTACCAAGGTGGAGGTGGTAAAAAGTAGTCAAATTCAGGGCATACTGTGTTTGAAAGTAAAGTCAGCGACATTTCTTGACAGAATCAATATAATGTATCAAAGCAAAACAAAGTATCAAAGATAACTCCAAATGGTTTTGAAACCATCATCAGTTGAGAGAGGAAGAGCATAGTAGTGAAAATCAGTAGCTCAGTGATGAACATGTTGACTGATTTTATATGCCTGATAGGCATCAAATGGTGTTATAAAATAAGCGATTCGATATTCAAGCCTAGGGTTCTGAACAAGAAACATAAGTTTTAAAAAATAACCTAGGAATACTACTTGATGCAAAATCCTAAATGAGATCACCAAGAGAGTAAGTATTGATAGACCAGGACTAGGTATTGCAGAACGCCATCTACTTGACATCTGCTTCTAGGAACTTGTGTTTTGATCTATCACCTGACCTGATTAACCAACTTTTGCAGCCTCCAGATGGATGTCTGAACTTGGGTTTACCAGTCGCCAACACCACAGGAGACAATCTTTGGACAAATTAGTAGAACTGATTAGAGAGATCAGTATGTCTGCTTAATTATATTATAAGGATGCTGAGTAGTTATTCCTCATCTTTCTTAACTCATCAGGACATTTAGCACAATTAATTACTCTCTCTTCTTAGACATATTTTCCTAGGCGACTAGAAAAACACAATATCTCAACTGCTTCCTACTTTACTGACTATTATGTGATTAGGGAGAAAAAGGCAAAGGAATCTTGAGAAACAAAGATGGTAACTCAAAATATATCCCACATTAATTCTTTCTCATTAGCGCAGCAGATTAGTCCCTGTAAAATGGGGTTACAACCATAGGTATAGAGGCTAGAATTTAGAAGTGCTGTATTAAGTAACGGACTACATCTCAACAGCCTGTGCTTTAGTATCTTCCTGATAAGAGAGAAAACAATAGTAAGTACTTACTCCATAAAGTGGTGAGGATTGAGTCAATGATTGTAAAGCTCTTACAACATGTCCTAAAAGAAAAGAAAACTCTCTCGTGGAGTGGCTGTTGGGTTTGAGCCACCAATCCTGACGTTGGTAGTTCAAGGACGAACCCACCGCACCATCAGGACTCTGACAGAAATTAAGAGCTATTTAAGTTAAGCTACTATTATTATTTTTTAGCTTTATTCATTTCAGTCCCTTATTATTTCCTTTTGGCCGCTTTTATTTATTTGTTTGTTTAGTGTTCTTTTCTTCCAGGATTTTCATTTAAAATTTGTGATAAATCTTAGCATGAATTACACTCTTCAGAAAAGAGAAAAAGAAAGCAGAACTTTGAGTTTCTTTTAATAAGAGACCCTTTTTTTTTTTTAAGTTTTTAAAAGTGCATGATTTTAAAAGTACATTGTTAGGAAGCCCTTCTCTGTGTAGCTAAGAAAGCTGAAGCATGCAGAATATTTGTGATCCAAAATAAGAACCCATAGATTGCTTGCTATGTTAATGTAAAAAATCTCAATTAAGATGAAATTTGATCATGCTGCATAATTCATGAAGATTTTTTTCTGTGGTATTCTCTAGTATTGCCAAGAGTAAATATTTGACATTCTCATTATTTTTTTCAATTGTGCTTAGTTTTACTCATCCAGAAGGTAAATCTCAGTAATTATACTGATACCAAGTTTTTTGAAACATTTTTTAAATATTTGTGAGATGTGAAGAAAATATGACTAAAAGTTTTCATGGTAAAATACAATGAAAGATACTGTACCCCAAATTTGACCAAAGCAATTATAGACACATAATAAACTCTGGACTGAATGGAACTAAGTTTTGAGGTGGTAGAAAATATCTTCGGTTTAACTTCATGGATAAGTAGTTATGAAAATATCTGAATTATTATGAACTATCTGCAGTATGGTTTTTTACAAGTCAGCGCACCTATATGCCAAAATACTCGATCAATTACAATAGGGAATGTGGCTGAGATAAGATTAAGTCTCAGTGATATGAGTGTTCAGTCATTCACTAATTTATTTATTTATTTATTCATTCAATTACTCACATACGACATTCCAGGACTTAAGCGGATATTTTTAAAAGGAAAATGAAAAAAATTGAAGTAAGAAACTATTCACAACTGCAGTAGGTGTTCTAAGAACTACTTTAGAGATAGATATAGTAGAGGTAGTACAAGACAAACAAACCAAAAGAGAGCAGGGACAAATACACTAAGAGTTGATAAATAGTATACACTGTTAATCACGGCGGATGTGACTGAACTTTAAATGAACTCAATGTTGTTTTTCTTTCTCATATCCCACCATGAATTCATCATTCTAAAAATTTGACAGAACTTTTGGTGTTTTAAATGTCTTCCTGCTTCAGTCATAAACAACATGCTTTAATTATACATCGGTGATTCTGGAACATCTAGATTTGATATAAAATACAAAATTAATTTCAAGCTTTGATCACATTCTACCTTGTTTGTAGTCTAATAAATGAGTTAAAGTTGTCACTCTTCTTTAAGTGTGATTTTAGTTGCATCCTATAGATTTTGTCTTTTAGTGTTTTTGTTACATTATGTTAGAACTTCATACGATTAATTTTGATTTCCTCTTCTTTGAATTACTTACTCCATCCTCTGACCGGCCCCCACCCTGCCCTGACAAAGTGTGGGATTTTAATGCTCATGTAACAAATGATTTCCAATTTCCTTTTCCCTGTAGTCAGAGAATGTGGTCACTACAAAGTTATACTTTGGGCTATTTCGAGAACTATTTTGTGACTAAGTATCAGGTCAGATTTAGTAGATGTCTTCATTTGTGGGGTTCACTGGTTGATTTCAAAGACCTATGTTACTCATAATTTGGTCTGCAAATTTGTTGTGTCTACCTATTTTGTTTCTATCTGTTTTATACTCCCTAATACAGGATCACATAGGCATCTGCTAGGACCCACAAAAGAAAACCAAATCTAGGTGTTACTGTACCAAAACCTGGTTTTGATTGGGTCAATGTCATTATGTCCTCTGTCAGCTGTAGGAAAGGAGATAATTTGCAACAATAAACAATAGGGGAATGTCAAACATGTTTTAAGACACGTAAGTCAGCCACGGGCTCGATGAAAGGGGGTGGCATTGCACCTCATCATATTTGGAAATGCCCATTTCTTATCCATGGCCCTGAGTCTACCTTGCCTTAAAATTCCTCAAAAACCAAATCTTTGTTCATCTCTCAATCTGAAATAATTTGCAGCCTCCCTTTTCCCTTAAACATTTCTGTCTCCTTTGTAGATCTCATTATCATTATTAACAAACTTTCCTCTGCATATTCCTTTTATAATGTTGATTCTTCAATAAAAAAAATGAATTCCCCTCTACCCCTCTCTTAGAAGCTGCTTTTTCTCTGTACTCAATGCGCTTTCCGAAAGAGTCCTCTTTACTTGCTACCACCATTTATTTCTTTCCATTCACAATTGTTTGAACACTTACTAAGTTCTCCTTTTTACTACTTCACTGAGCAGATTTTTGTCAAAGTCATTATCTACTATACTTCCAAATCCAAGATTCCTTAACTTTTCCATAGATCATTCAAAATATCTAATAGAACATAACAAAATAGGCCGCTTCCTCCTTAAAGTCCTCCAGGCTCATCAGTCTAAGCCTCTGGCAGATAGACTATCACCACAGGTGAGGGACTCCAACAGCTTGACCATCAGACAGATTACTGTGAACTTGATTATGGTGGACTGAACCATGGTAGGATACACTTGTTCAGTTGACCTCTCTCTTGTCCCAAACTGAATTTTCTCTAGGGTCAAATATTTCTCATTTGTTCCACAACAAAAATTTCTTCTCTGGCTTTTATTCTCTGGCTTTTATTCTTTATATTATTTCTATTTTCTTATTTCTGTTTCATTTGTTTTGCTTTTTATTGTTTCTGTTGGGTTTCCCGGTTTAGAAAGCACAGAAGGAGTGTATGCATAGAGACACTAACTGATGAAATGGTTTATTGGGGACAAGGGATGGGGATGGTGGGAAAATTGGGGAGCAAACAATGAATGCGAGCAGGAGGGGGGAGCATTAGAACTGATTGTGATGATGCATATACAACTTCTTTTAAAAGTGATCGAATTAAGGAAAAGGGTATCAATACACAAAAAGTATAATCAGTGGTACTGAATGATACATGCAGAAGTGGTTGAATTAGAGAATGCTTTGTGTGTGTATATACTTGCCACAACTGAGAAAATAATTGCACAAAAAATGAGTACATGGAAGAAGAAATGTTCTAAAATTGATTGTGGTAATGATTGAATTATTGAATCATATGATGTGTAGATTAAGTGCCGATAAAACTGTTAAAGAAATAAATAAAATCCTCTATTCTCCCTGTTCTTCTATCACATTGTTGCTTCTTTTTCATATTCTTTGTTGTTTTCATATTCTTTGTTTCATATTCTTTGTTCAGAACTATGAAGTAAGTTCTGAGTCATAGACATCCCATTTACAACAGAACAAAATACTGTCTGGTTTGGGACCATGCTCACAATCTTTCATCTGCTTGAGTTTATTGTTGTACACATATTGTATTAACCCGTTTTGCTGAGTGTCTTCTTTTTTTTGCTGACCATCTCCTTTACCAAGCATGATGTCTTTTTCCAGGGTCTAGCTCTTCCTGATAACGTGTTAACAATATATGAGCCAAAGTCTAGGAACTCTTACTTCTAAGGAGTGTTCTGGCTGTACTTGTGCCAACAAATTTAGCCATACTTCTGCAGTCCATGGTTTATTCAACATACTTCACCAATACCGTGATTCAAAGGCATCAATTCTTCCTAGGAATTCCTTATTCACTATATGTTCAGTTTTGCCTAGATACAAGGCAATTGAAAACATCACAGCTTCAAAGTGACATCTTTGCAGCCACTGTGCAAACCCATTGAGTCTAGGGACTTCCTCTTTTTCACTGCTCCTCTACTTTATCAAGCATAGTGTCCTTCTCCAAGGACTGGTCTTGCCTGATAACATGTCCAAAGCACATGAGATGAAGTTTCACCATCCTTGCTTCTAAGGAGAATTCCGGCTGTACTTCTTCCAAGACAGATCTTTTTATTCTTTTGGCAGTCAATGGTACTTTCAGTATTCTTTGCAAGCACCACAATTCAAATGCACCATTCTTTGTCTTCCTTACTCAATGTCCAGTTTTCACATGCGTCCAAGGCAATTGAAAATCCCACGAGTTGGGTCAGGTCACCTTAGTTCTCAAAAGATTCTCCCTGCTTTTCAAAACAAGAGGTCTTGTGCAACAGATTTACCTAATGTAATGTGACAGATTTCTTTACCTCTGGTTCCATGTGCATTGATTGCAAATACAAGCAGGAAGAAATCCCTTGACAACTTCAGTCTTTTCTCTATTTATTATAATGTTATCCATTTGTCCAGCTGTGAAAACTTTGATTTTCTTTACATTCAATAGTAGTCTAAAGGTTACAGTCCTTGATCTTCATCAGCAAGTACTTCAAGGCCTCCTCATTTTCAGTAAGCAAAGTTGTGTCATCTGCATACCACAGGTTGTTAACAAGCTTTCCTCCAATCCTGATGCTACATACTTTTTCAAATAATCCAGATTCTTTGATTCTTTTCTTAGCATGTTATTGTTGTGGTTGTTAGGTACCATCAAGTCAGTTCCAACCCATAGCGACCTTATGCACACCAGAATAGAACACTACCCAGTCCTGCATCGTCCTCAGAATTATCCCTATGTTTGAGCCCATTATTGGTAGCCATTGTATCAATCCATCTTGTCAAGGACTTCCTCTTTTTTGCTGCCCTTCTACTTTGCCAAACATGGTGTCCTTTTCCAGGGGCTGGTCTCTCCTGGCAACATGTCCAAAATATGTAAGATAAAGTCTCGCCATCCTTGCCACTTAGGAGCATTCTGACTATACTTTTTCTAAAACAGGTTTGTTCATTCTTCTGGCAAGCCATAGTATTTTCAATATTCTTTGCCTTCATCACAATTCAAACGCATAGATTCTTCTTCTTTCTTCCCTTATTCATTGTCCAACTTTCACACGCGTATGAGGCAATTCAAAGTACCATGGCTTGGGGCAGGCACACCTTCCTTCTCAAAATAGCTTCCCTGCTTTTCAAAAGAAGAGGTCTTGTAGAACAGATTTGCATAATGCAAAGCATCTTTTCCTATCTCGATTACTGCTTCAAAAAGCATCGATTGTGGATCCAAGGAAGACTAAATTGTTGACAACATCAACCTTTTCTCCATTTATCATGATGTTACCTCTTGGTCCAGTTTTGAGGATTTGGTTCTTCTTTATTTGAGTTGAAATCCACGCTGAAGGCTGCAGTCCTTCATCGTCATCAGCAAGTTTTTCAAGTCCTCCTCACTTTAAGCAAGCAGTTGTATCATATGCAGATCACGGATCGTTAAAAAGCCTTCCTCGAATCCTTATGTAATGCCAGATTCTTATGCATATAATCAGTGTCTCTGATTATTTCCTCAATATATATATTTAATAAATATGGTGAGAAAATACAACCCAGATGCACACCTTTCCTGATTGTAAACCATGCAGTATTCCCTTGTTCTGTGTGAACAACTGCCTCTTGATGCATGTATAAGTTCCACCTAGCACAATGAAGTGTTCTGAAATTCCGTTCTTCTCAAGGCTATCCATTCTTTGTAATGATCCATCCAGTTGAATGCCTTGGCATAGTCAATAAAACACAGGTAAACCTCTCTCTGCTGTTCTGTTTTCAGCCAAAATCCTGACATCGCAATGGCATATTTCGCCTTCTTCTGAGTCTGAACTGAACCTCTGGCAGCTCCCTGTCAATGTACTGCTGCAAGTGTTGTTGGATGATTTTCAGGGGGGAAACGTACTTGCAAATATTATTAATAATATTGTTCTATAATATGAGCATTCTGTTTGGTCACCTTTCTTTGGAATGAGTACAAATGTGGATCTCTTCCACTCAGTTGGCCAAGTAGCTGTTTTCCAAATTCCTGGCACACATGAGGGAGTGCTTCCAGTGTTTCATTGGCTTGCTGAAACATTTCAATCAGTATACTGTCAATCCTTGGAACCTTGTTTTTGGCTACTGCCCGCGGTGCAGCTTGGACATCTTCCTTCATTGATGATCCTTGATTATATGCTATCTCTTGAAATGGTTGAAGATTGGCTAATTCTTCTTTGGTATAGTAACTCTCTGTGTTCTTTCCATGTTCTTTTGATACTTCCCGTATCATTCAAAGATTTGCCCAAAGAGTTTTTCAATATTGCAATTTTGAATGTTTCCTTTTGTTCCTTCAGTTTAAGATATGCTGAGCATGTTCTTCCTTTTTATTTTTCTAATTCAATGTCTTTACACATTTCATTATATTTGGCTTTGTCTTCTTGAGTTTCCCTTTGAATTTTCTCTTCAGCTCTCTTACTTCACTGTTTCTTCCATTTGCCTTTACCACTCTATAATTAAGAGCAAGTTTCAGAGTCCCTTCCGTCATCCAATTTTATCTTTTCTTTCTTTTTTGTCTTTTCAGCGACCTTCTGCTTTCTTCATAAATGATGTTCTTGATGTCCTCCCAAAGCTCATTGGGTCTTCTGTCATTAGTGTTCAATGCCTCAAAACTGTTCTTAAGATGTTCTCAAAATTCAGGTGGGATAGACTCACGATGGCATTTTTGGCCCTAGTCTGCTCCACACTCAGCCACTGTGCTCATTTTAGCTTCTGATACTGAGCTTCTCCATAGTCTCTTCCAATCTCTGTAGTCAATTTTATTTCTATCTATTCCATCTGGAGAAGGTCATATATAACATCACATTTTCAGTTGTTGGAAAAAGGTATGTGTGATGAAGAAGTTGCTGGTCATGAAAAATTCTATCGTGTGATCTCCAACTTCATTTCTTTCACTAAGGCCATATTTTCCAATTACTTATCCTTCCTGCTTGTTTCCAACTTTTGCATTTCAATCACCAATAATCATCAATGCCTCTCGATTGCATATTTGATCAATTTCAGACTTAAGAGGTTGGTAAAGTTCTTCAATTTCTACATCACTAGCTATAGCAGTTGGTACATACATTTTAATAATACTTGTGTTGATTAGATTTCCTTGTCTATGGATAGGTATTATTCTATCACAAGCAGCATTGCACTTCAAGACAGAGCATAAAACATCTTTTTGTTAATAAATGCAACACCATTTTTCTTGAATTGATTATTCCTGGCATGGTAAACCACATGATTTTCTGATTCAAAATGGCTAATACCAGTCCATTTCAGTTTGTTGACATATAGAATATCAACCTTTATGCATTCAATTTCATTTTTGTTGTTTCTTCTCATTTTGAGTGGTGCCTTCAGCAAATGAAGGTCTCAAAGGCTTTCCCCTAGAAGGCTTTACTCCATTCATACTCCACGGTGAGACGGCAGCTCTTTCTCAGCCATATTTTGAGTGACTTCTGGCCTGAGGGGTTGATTTTCTGACACTATCTCTGACAAAATTGTGCTTCGACTCATGAGGTTTTCAGTGTTTGACAGTGTTTCACTACTATCCATAAGATTTTTAGTTACTAATTCCTCAAAAATTGTCAGCCTTTTTCTTTCTGCATAGTCTGTTCTTAGTCCAGAAGCTCTGCTGAAACCTGTTCACTTTGGGTGTCCCTGATGGTATTTTAAATACCAGTGGCATAGTTTTCAGCATTACAGCAACACACTAGTCTGCACAGTATGACAATCTGACAAACGATTATATATAGTTTAGTATAATCCCAATAGTTAAATGCTTTCATGTAGTCAGTAAATATTGGCAAACATCTTTCATTGCTATTAACCAAGAGATGGAAGAAAAATAAGGAAACCTATTGCAAATGAAGGAAGATGGGCTTTCTTTTCCCATAAAGTTACAGTCTTGGAAACAGTTCTACCCTGTCTTAAAGGATTCCTGTGAGTTAGCTTTAAATCGATGGCACCGAGTTTTGAGAGCTGAGTTATTATAAATGACAGCTTTCAGAACTTGATAATTTGAATTATCATTGAAATCATAACCTTGAATTTCTTTGTGTGTTTTTATATTAATAAATCAGGATCTTATGGATAATTTCAAAATTAAATGTGGCTCATAGTCAACTCTTCAAATTTGCATTTATTTTATTAAACCCAGAGAATAAAACTTTTGGGGTGAAAGGGAAATGAAATTCAGATTCAAGTAAATATCCTAGGCAATTTCCTAGCTATCATTCACAAAAACAAAAAACAAAAACCTACTTTTTTCTTGTAGCAATTTTGGAATGGGGAAGATGAAAACATAAATATATAAATGATCAAAAATGAATTCTTTTGAAGTATTTTGGAAATGAAAGAAAGTCCATCCTTTTTTTAATTCATTAATTTCACAAAAATTTATTACATAACTTACTCTACATCAGACACATTGTCAAAACAAGGTATCTAAAGATAAGTAAAAGCTTGCTTTAAGGAGCTTACTGTTTAGAGAGACATGTATTAAATGTAATTTGGAAACTTTATAATTGAGTAAAATGTTAACACACATAGTTGAGGGAAGGGACCTATCAGGGAAAAGTGAAAGCTCAACAAAACATGTGAGCAAACAAGAAATTAACTTTGACTGATCTGTGAAAATCATGAAGTATAATAGAAATAGAATTCAAGAAGTAAACCAGTTCTTTTAATGCCAGGCAGAGTAACATGGGCTACAACCTCAAGCAATAAGAAATAATGTAAGTCTCTAAATTAGTGATATGGCATTGTGATAGGTGGGTTTATTGTGCCAACTTGACCAAAGAACACATGTGGGATTAATTGCAGGGCAGTTTAATTGAAGGACAGAGAGATAAATGGCTCAGTGAGCCTCACTTTTCTTGTCTCTTGCTCTTTCACGATCAGACCAGTGTGCGCCTGCTTTAACTGGTTCTCTGCCTCAACTTGTGAGCTACAGTACCTGTGGGACACCCAACCCGTGGACTGCGCCACTGTAGTTTGAGGTTCCTTTAAGACCTGCTTTGCAACGCTACTAGTGTATGCATAGCTTGAGGTAGGGACTGTCGGACTCTGTCATCTGGCTGACTGTTGATGACCTGCCTTGCTGTTTGCTGCCTGTGGCCAGATTGCCTGAATTGCTCTACAGAGGATTCAGTTGTCTGCTTCTTTGACTTGCACCCAGTGGCCCTCATGAATTGAAGGACTGCCAGTGTATTAGCTGTCCCATGGAAGTGAGTTGCACTGAGCCATTTGAACTGCTCTATAGACTAATTGGTTGTTTATTTCTTATGTTGTATCTATCTATCTGTCTATCTATCTTATCTATCTATCTATCTATCAAATCATAAGTGTCCTGGTCTTGTTTCTCTAGAAAACCCTGTACAACACAGACATGATTTGAAGGGTCTATTTTCCAACTATGAAGATACGAAATATGGGCATGTCAGTTAGACAATTCTGAATTCATGTGGTTGAAAAATAGCAAGACCAAAGAAAGGAAAAGATGGGAAATGGCATGAGAAAACATAAGATAACAATGATAATCATAATAAGTAGCATTTGTTGAACTTTTGCTTTGTGCCAAATAACGTACCACATATTATACATGCATACTGACTCTTCACAATAAACCAATGGGGCAGTTGGCATTATTATCTTCCTTTCACAGACGTAAACAGAGACACAAAGGAGTTAAATGGTTTACCCAAAGTTACATAGTTCATAATTGATAGAAACTGAATGCAAAAAGAACAAAAAGGAAATCTAAGAAGAAGGAAACTACAAAACCCTAGGGTAAATGTTGGCCCCAAATAATAAGCATTAAAGTCAATCTAGTGCTGCCTAGAGCTCTCTCCTGCTTTGAGATACTGCTGACCTCTATCTTGCACTCTATGAGGATAGGGGTCTGGTCAGGACTCTCCAGAAGTGGTGTTGACTCTGCCTAGAAGGAGCCAATCATCTACCCCAACTCTACACAGCAGCGGTCATTCAAATTCTCCTCAAAAGTCCTATTTTTCAATTGCCACACACATCTATATATATGGGAATTCAAATACATCTCAAAAGCAAACAACCAAGCAAACACTGCCACCTAATAGATTACAACTCATAGCTACTCTGTGGACAGAGTAGACCTGCTTCTGTATGCCAACAGGGCTCTTTATCCAAGTACATAGATTAAATTAAAAGTAATGTTCCCTAATGATACCAAAACATCAATGAGATGTTCTGGAAGCATAAAGAAGATCCATTGAAACTGGAAGAGGTCTGAGGACAGATGTTTCTCAATTCATTGTCTCTTGCCAGCTGAAATAAGCTTAATTAAAAGGGAGGCTTGGATGCTGAAGAATTAAGAAATGGAGTTGGATGAAGTAAATATTTTCTCATTGCCTCTGTCTAGCAGGGAAACCAGGCACAATCTGAGGAATATATTCCATTGGAAGTAGGCTGTTTATTTGTAAAGCCTTCAGGATATAGCAACAAAATTATGTTACTATATAATGACAATTATTTTAGTTTTAAATTGTTTTTTTACTTTAAGAATAGAAAGTATAAAGAAAACATTTTCTTTTGCTAAATAAATAGTATGTAGTTGATACTTATCCTGTTATTTTCTTGCCTATCACTTCAAAGGGATAATTATAATTTATATTTTGTATCTTCTATCTGCATGACTTTCATTCTCAATGTTTAGCTAATCTCAAAATCCCCAAGTTCCCATCTGTAGCTTTGATCATTCCCTTAAAATTAAGATTCTTCTTTTTAATTGAGTCTATGATTTGTCCATCAAATACCTCACCAGATGCAAAAACTCTTGAAGCCCCAAACTGATTCATTAACCAGGCAGACAAGCCCTTTCTCCTCATTTACCCATTTATGTGATCTTTACCACCAAAATAAATCAGCCAAACCTAACCCCCCTCCCTGAAATACTGGGTGGCACAGCCCCTGATACCAAGACACCCCAAAAGCCCAAGACCTTAAAAAACACAGTCATTTGGGGGCTTTCTTTTGTTTACTTTTTAAATTCCCCTAGATTACTTTCATTCACAAAGTTTTAGCATAACAAACCAGGGAGAAACCAGCAGGTTTTAAAAGCTTCTACAGTGCAGCAGGGTTTTGTTTGTTTTTTAAATCATTTTACTGGGGACTCATACAACTCTTATCACAATCCATACATACATCCATTGTGTCAAGCACATTTGTACATTCGTTGTCATCATTATTCTCAAAACATTTTCTTTCTACTTGAGCCCTTGGTATCAGCTCCTCATTTTTCCCCTCCCTTCCCCCTCCCCC
>NW_022103898.1:69581566-69584532 GCF_000313985.2 Echinops telfairi | reverse complement strand
AAAAAAAAAAGACATGGGCAGTCGGGGAACAGGGCACTAACCCACACAGGGGGCGGGTATTGCTTATATCCCCACAGAGAAAGAGGGACCAGACTTCAACCCAATGCAGCAGGCTTTACACAACAGAGACTAAGATTATGGACAAAGCTTAGAGCCCAAACGTACATTAACAACCCTTCTGCATCTTACTGCAATATTGTTTTTCCCATTAGTATTCTTGTGATGAATTGTATGAGCCTCAATAAATTGATTTTTTTTAAAAACACTGTAGTCTCGTGCCCTTTCCTTTAACTTTCCTTTCTTTAATCTAAAGATGAAGTTTTACTTCATAACACTATTATCCTATCCTTAGTTTAACTTTTCTTACTGTGAGACCTGCTCTGTCCTTCTCACCCTCATAAAACCAAGAGCTGACAATCTCACATTTAAACAAATATTTTTGTTTATCAAATATTAGTACCCCTTCCTTCATCGCTATAAAGCAGGCACTTTGGGGCTTTCACACCCGTCCTTTAACGTACCAAATAACTATCTGATCGCTCCCACTTTTAAAATTTTAACTACTGTTCCTTTAGCTCTCCCCCCTAATACTTCCTCTCCCACTCTCTGAATGCTCCTCTAACACCTAATCTAACACTCCCATACACTTAATACAAACTGCCCATCACCCCTCTACTGAACCATCTAACAGAGTTAACCACTCCTCTATAATACCATCTACCAAACACTGCTCATAGTGACTCCAAGATGCCAAGGAAACAATAGAAGAGCTCAGTGCAGACACACACACACACACACACACACAGAGAGAGAAACAGAACCAAATACAACCAGACCTAAATGTAATGCCTGAAATTGAACAGAATATGATTTTATCAGAAAAATAATGCAAAGGAATGATGATTGCACTTGTACAACAGCTGAAGGAAGAGTCTGAGAGAAAAAGTGAAACAATACAAAATCTAGTAAGCTCACTAGAGAAACTCCAAGCAGAAACACCAAAATCAAACACTACAATAGCTGAATTAAACAACACTATAAAGAAAGGAACAGAACAACACTAGAAAAAACAAACAGAGAAACAGAATTGAAGAGATGAAAACCCGAATTAGTGAGCTAGATGACAAATCTATAGACTCCAACCCAAAAGAGGAACAAATAAAAAATTCAAAACAGACCGAGAAAAATGTAATAACATTGAAGGACACAATTAAGAGGAACAACCTGCATCTTATAGAAATTCTGAAAGAGGAAGAACCAGAGAAATCCACACAGAGAATAATCCAAGAGCTTCTGCAAGGAATTTTCCTCAATGTCTAAAAGGGGAAAAGATAGTTATTCAGGAAGCCGAGAGAAGCCCAGCCAGGAAATATCCTACAAGGAAAACTTCCCAGTATATTATAGTCAAAATGTCTAACATCAACGACAAGGAAAAAATTCTAAGAGAAGCCAGAGAAAAAAGATCAATTACATAAAAAGTGTCAATAATTAGAATAAACTTAGATTTCTCAGCAGAAACCAGGCAGGCAAGAAGACAATGGAGTAATGCATAGAGCATACTGGAGGGGGAAAAATTGTCAACCAAAATCCTGTATCGAGCAAAATTATCAATCAAATATGAAGGAGAAATAAAAGTATTCCAAGACAAGGAAAAACTAAAAGAATTCACAAAAACAAGACCACCACTACTACAAAAAATATTCATAAAATACTATGGCCAAAAAAACCCCAGCAACAACACACAAACCTGAAACCAAAATACAAAACAATTCCTCACAAAAACACACGCACACAGACCAACACCCAAAGCCAGGAAATAACACATGAAGAACAAAGAAACTAAACACAGCACACATACAGACACACAACACTTAGATGTATAAAGCAAAATAGCCATAACAAATATAAACCTATCAATAATTTTATTGAATGCTAATGGACTAACTGTGGCAGTAGAGACAGAGAGTAGTATAATGGATTAGAAAACAAAATTCACCAATATGCTGCCTACAAGAAACACACCTCACAAACAAAGTCATGAACAGATTAAAACCAGAGGTTGAACAAAAGCATACCAAGTCTACAGCAACCAAAAGAAAGCAGGGGTAGCAATATTAGTCTCCAAGAAGATAGACTTCAAGGCAAACAATATAATATGAGATATGAACAGACACTATGATAAATGGAACAATAGCTCAGAAAGCCATTACTATAATAAACATGTATGCACCCACTGAAAGACCAAATCCTCACAGAATTGAAATCAAATCCTCACAGAATTGAAAATGATATAGACATATTGACAATAACAGGAAATTTTAATACACCACACTCAAAGAAAGACAGAATGTCAAGAAAATGTGTTAAAGACACAAAAATACTCAATAATATAATCAATTAAAACGACCTCATAGTCATACAAAGAATGTTTCATCCAACAAAACAACAGTATATGTTCTTCTGCAGCACAAACGGAACATTTTCAAGAATCGACCACATACGTGCCCATAAATCATGCCCCAACAAATTTTTTTAAAAAAAATGAGATCCTACAATCAGTCTTCTCAGACCACAAAGCTATAAATTTAGAGATCAACCCTAAAACAAGCAGCAACATATAAGCAGACACATGGAAGTTGAACAACATAACACTAAAAAATGACTGGCATTAAAGAAAATAAAGGAGGAAATTTAAAATTCCTTGAAACAAATGAGAATGATAACACAACGTATCAAAACCTTTTGGACATGGTGAAAGCAGTAATCAGAGGCCAATTTATAGCTATCTACACATGCAAAAAGAGGAGAAATCTAAAATCAACACCTTAACACAAAACTTCCAAAACTGGAATGAGGACAACAACACAATCCCTCCAATAAAAAAATTAATTACCACTTTGTGTGGCCAGGCAGAACACCCAGGATGAGCAAAGAACTTAAAACGAACCAGGTAGCAGGCCTCGTAC
>NW_022103898.1:69559469-69579577 GCF_000313985.2 Echinops telfairi | reverse complement strand
TATTGAATTGTGTGACATGTAAATTATGTGCCAATAAAACTGCTGGGAACAAAAGGACTTCAATTATTTTTATATCTACTTTGTTGATTATTATAATCGTGGTTAAAATATTTTTCCCCACAGGTAAAATAGCTAGTATGACTCATTAGAAATATTATACAAAACTTACATTCTTGCATGAACAGGTATGAAAACCCATTCATCTCAGTAACCTGTATCATTGAAAATGGCACATTTTAGATGTTTCAATTTTGCTAACTCCTGCTGCTAGGGTATTGTTAGATTGTAATATCTTTGAGTGGATATTTCATGCAAGGAGTTGTCCGAGTGCCAAAAAGGGAGAAAGAGCTAGGAGTTCTGTGAACTGAGCACTTTAATGCCTGCTTTGTGCTTGCTTACTAATAAGTAATTGCTTGCCTGGCAGAACTCTAAGACATGTTCGCATTGCAGTATCCCACTGGGTAGAGAGGCACTTGGAAGGAAATTTATAGCTTTTTCACTGCCCTTCAGCTATTGAAGTGCACTGTTCAATGCCAGTAAAAACATAATAAATAAAACCTTGGCCAATTAACAATGAAGAGGAATAGAAAGAGGAAAAAAAGGAGGAGGAGAGAGGAAGGAGAAAAAGAATTGGGGTTAGTTAACCCATTCTATTTTCCTGTAATATTCAAATTATTAGAAAATTCAATTGACTGCATAATCAGGTATTTCACAGTTAAGGGAGGAGATTACAGTTTCTTCCAGTTTGTGATGGAGCAGAAGAAAGCAAAATGGAAAGCCACGAAGAATTGGAGCCCTACAGGAAGGAAAAATAGAGAATAATTCAATGTTCCCCGGACCTATAGCAGAGCAGAAAAGAAAGAGGTAGAGAAGAGATTTCAGCTTTGACTCAAGTAGTTCCTAGAAGGATTTAAATGAATACAATGGCCAGTATCCTGCTGTGCCTCAGCCCCTTATTCTCACTTGCCCAAGTCAATCTTTTCTTTTCCCCTTGTGGTGGTTCAATTTATGTCAACTTGATGGTATCTGTGAGGAGGTAGGGATGTAGTGCAACCTGTCATTCAGGTGGTAGCCTGGTGATGCCTCCTTGGGGAGGTGGCTTTTTTATAAGAAAGGGAGAACTTTTCTCTCTTTTCCCCTTCCCCTTCCTCATTGCTTGAATTCGGTGTCTGACTGCAGTGGTGGCCCCATGTGGACCTCTGACCCTGGGAGCTGTTGGTGCCTTGCCAGCCTGAGATCTCACTGCATCCCACTTCAGCTTTCTGCTTCATCCGCCTGCAACTATGTGAATCTGAAAGAGGATTAGTATTAAACCCACGGAGTTGAGTAGGACTTGGCTGGGATGCCTTATTGATATAAAGTTCTTCCTTATACATATAGGAGTGTCACTGATTTTGTTTCTCTAGACAGCCCAACTTAACACATCCCTTAAATCTAGTTTAGAGTCTTGAATATTTTCATCAAATTTATCGCACTTGACACTCTCAATCTCCTGAACAGTTAGTTAATTTATCTAATCGCTGACATAGTCAACAATATATTGGGGTGTTAGCTAGTGTTTTGATAAATGCAGAACCTGACATATAGATAATTATTTCTACTTTATGTGTTTTCCAGTTGGCCTTAGTACAAACAGTGGGTGCTTAATAAATATTCTTGCTCAACTCTTTAGTGAGCCTGCTTTTGTTGCATACGTTTTGTTTTGTTTTTAATTCAGTCACTCGCAGACTAAGAGCAAGAGCAAACAAATTTGTTCTAAGAATACTCACCACGTGATAGACCACAAGACTAGCCACAGAGGTGGCCTGTGCTATGTTTAGACCCAAATCATTGAGGAGCCTGCTATCTGATAGGGATAGAGAAGTTTGCTTTTCTTTCCAAGGCAAAGTTAGGAAGTGACTATCCTATGACTGGTTGTGTTACAGAAAGAAAGCAGGGTAAAATATGGTTTGTGTGGCTTTCACATGCCCTGGAATGCATGAATCTGAATAGAAAGCCTTTTGGAGAACTCTGAGATGGTCTGTATATCCTCCACGGCCTCTGGTGCATTCTCATCACTCTGACTTCTGAAACAAGTACACGTGTCGCTGAAGGTAGACTCAGCTAGTAAAAGGAACACAAAACCAAAAGGCTACATTGGCTGCCGTCGACTAGCTTCTGACTCATTGCCATCTATGTGTTTCAGGGTAGAGCTGTGCTTCATAACGTGGTTGCAATCATTCTGAAATAGATCTCCAAGCCTATCTTTTGAGGCAACTCTGGATGTCTTTGAACCAGTAACCTTTCATTTAGTAGGAAATACTTAACGTTTGCACCACCTTTCAGGCACCCTTCAAAAGCGGAGAATTGAACCCACCTCCACACTATGTAGTGTCTACCTATTTTTGGTCATTCTCCAATACATTAAAATTGTAGCTTTTTGTAGGTTTCTAAAGTATATTAATATCAGCAATCAAAATAAGCACAGGTGCCACTGCTCATTCATTGCTCATATGTAAAGTCAAGTTAAAACGGAAAATTTCTTTTTACAGTTCATGAGAGCCAAAACACAACACTGAAAATATCCCATTGAGTTTAGAGGCATCTGATGCATTGAACATTAATTCTAAAATCCAGAAGATTCGTGGGATGACATCAAGGATAACACACATGAAAAAATGTAAAAAGTTGTAAAATAGTCAAAAAAGAAAGAAAAGAATAAAACTGATGCTGAAAGGGACCCTGAGACTGTCTGTTGAGTGTAGAATAGCTAAGGAGACGGTGCGAAAGCATTTGACTGTCCGCATGATGAAAATCTGGTATGACATTGTGAAGATTGGGAATTCCAGAACACTTCATTGTGCTCATGCTAAACCTGTGCATAGACCAAGAAACATCTGTTCAGACAGAACAAGGAGCTGTTGCGTTTGTCAAAATCAGGAAATGTGTGTATCAGTGTTGTATCCTTTCACCATACGTATTCACTCTGGATGCTGTGCAAATCAACCGAGAATCAGGACTACCTGGGGTGAAAAATTCAGCATCAGGGTGCAAAGAAGAGTAACTTAAAATATGCATGTGGTACAACCTTGATTGCTGAAAGCAAAGAGGATGTGAAAAACTTGCTGATGGAGATCAAAAAGTATGAATTGCAGCTCAATGTAAAGGAAACCAAATTCCGACCACTGGCCAACAAGCAACATAAATAAAATGAGAAAAAACTGAAGTTGTCAAAGATTTCATTTTGTTATGATCAACAGTCAATGCTCATAGAAGCAGTCATCGAGAAATCAAATGATGTAGCACATTAGACAAATTTGCTGCAAAAGAATTCTTTAAAGTATTTAAAAGCAAAGGTGTCACTTTGAGGACTAAGGTGCACATGACCTAAGCCATGGGATTTTTCAATCACCTTATATGCATGTGGAAGTTGGACAATGAATATGGATCATTATAAAGAATAATGCAAAAAGAAAAGAATCTATGCATTTAAGTTGTCATATTGGCAAAGAATATTGACTATACAATGGACTGCAACAAGAACAAATTTGTCTTGGAAGAAATTAAAACTAAATGCTCATCCAAATGAGGATGGCAATACTTTACCTTACATACTTTGGATGTATTATCAGGCAATACAAATTCTGGAGTAGGACATCATACTTGGTAAAGAAGACAGCCAAAAAATTGCATGTATTAACACAGTGACTACAACTGTGAGGATGGGGCAGGGTTGGCAATGTTTCATTCTGTTCTACATATGGTTTTATGCATCAGAACCAATTTGATGGCACCTAACAACACCAACAAAAGTGTGTAGTTGTTACATCTGGAGAACATGTTTGTTCTTTTGTAGTAATATATTTTATTTTGGTTTTGTTGTTGAGAATTTACACAGCATGGCATACAACAATTCAATAATTTTTTCATGTACAATTCAGTGACTTTGATTACGTTCTTCAAATTATGTAATCATTCTCACCCTCCTTTTCTAAAATGTTCTTTTCTCATTAAGATAGACATACTGCCCCCATCAAATCTTTTAAGTTACTGTTTTCAGTTTTATCCTTTAGAGATAGGTTTTAAATAGTACAATGGTAAAGCCAGGCAGTTCTTTACTAGCTGTGTTAAGCCTGGTTGGCGAGAGAAACAAATCCAGAAATACTCATAGATATATAAGAAAGAGCTTTATCTCAAAGGGTAATTGGATATAAAGAAAGCATCCCAGCCCAGTCCAGATAAGTCCATAAGTCTGATATTAGCCTATAGATCCAATAGTAGTCCCAAAATCTTTCTTCAGATTCATGCAGTCATATGCAATGAAGATCATAGACTGGTGGGTAAATAGTCTTGTGGATCCAATGGCAGTGGAAGTGTCTCAGGGCTGACATGGGTCTCCACATAGCTCCTCCAGCTCTCTGAGTGTGGGTCTTCAACAGGAAGATGAAGCAGAGAGAGGGTATGGCCTGCCTCCATGGAGAAAGAAAGGAAGCTCCCAGAATCCTCATGAAAAGGCCACCCCCACAAGGAGGCATCATCAGGCTGTGACCTGATTGACAGGTTAGACTCCACCCCTAGACCTATTTATCAAGTTGACATGAAATTATGAATTACAACACTTGCTAAACTCAACTGTTGTTTGGGTTTTAGAAGACTTCAGGGAATGATTTTGGTTTAAGGTTTAAAAATTAATTCAGAGTTCATCCAATCCCCACGGCTCTTTTGATAGAAAATAAGGTCATCCTCCCACAACTCTATAGACTGGTCAAAGTTTTTTATAAATCATTTTATAGGGGTCTTGTTCAGATTTTATCACAATCCATACATACATTTGCACATATGTTGCCATCATCATTTTCAAAAAATTTCTTTCTACTTGAACCCTTGGTATCAGCTCCTCCTTTTTTCCCTTCCTCCCCACCAACCCTCCTGCATGAACCATTTATCATTTATAAATTATTATTATTATTTCATGTATAATACTGACCGATGTCTCCCTTCACCCACTCTTCTGTTGTCTGTCCCCCTGAGAGGGGGTTATATGTAGATCATTGTGATCTGTTCTGGTTCTTTGATGCCTGATACCTGATCCCATCAACACTTCATGATCACACAGGCTGATATGCTTCTTCTATGTGGACTAGATGGCTGCTAGTTTATTTTCAAGCCTTTAAGACCCCAGGCACTATATCTTTTGACAGCAGGAACCATCAACTCTCTTCACCACATTTGCATATGCATCCATTTTGTCTTCAGCAATCGTGTCAGGAAGGTGAGCATCATGGAATGCCAGGTTATTAGAACAGAGTGTTCTTGCATTGAGGGAGGACTTGAGTAGAGGCCCAATGTCTGTCAGCTACCTTAATACTTACCATATTAATATATGTACATAGATCTATTTCCCTATCATTATATATAAATATCTTTACATATGTACATGCCTGTATTTAGACCTCAATAACTGCCCTTTGCCTCCTAGTTCTTTCCTCTACTTCCTTTTAACTTGCTCTTGCCCCACTACCATGTGGGGCCTTCATTTGGGTTTCAGTAATTCCTCTCGGTTACTTTGCCCTTGATCAAGCCCTACCAGGCATCCTATGGAGTGGTTAAGGTTTAACAGAATAACAAAGGCTGATTTGGGTCCATAAATATGCTAACTCATTAGAACTCATATTAGAAGGAAAATTTATAGAAGATATAAATTCTACGTAGTTAGATATGTTCACTTTCCCTAGCATTTCAGTGTGCTTGTGTAGAGCTATAAATACAACACAAAAATGAGCATTTACAAGAGATAAATGAACAATGAATAAGAAATGTCTCCTAGGGTCAGACTTAGATCTGTACCAGGATCTAGTAATGTGTAATCATTTCTTATTGATATTACCTTAGGAAACTTTCAGAAAGCTGTTCAAAGACATATGTAAATAATTAGCATATTAAAGGCTCTGAGAACTTATGCCTATAGAAGAAGAAGAAACTTATTTTATTTTACTTCACATTTTCCACAGTAATTGATTACAGTATCAAAAAACCCCACTACCATCAAGTCAACATTGACTCATAACAACTCTGTAGGACAGAAAGGCACTGCCCCATTGTGTTTTCAAGGCTATAAATCTTTACAGGAGCAGAAGCCTCATCTCTCTTTTACAGAGTAGCTGGTAGGTTCAAACTGCTGACCTTAGTTGGCAGAATAACATATAACACATTATACCACCAGGGCTCCTTTGATCTCTTTAATAAAAGTATACATTAAAGCTTTGTGAAACATTAATATTTTGGGGGGAAATATAACATTGCTTATAAAAAGATACCATAAGGATGTGGTTAATTGCCTTCACATCAATTACATATACTAAAAAAAACTTACCAAATTATGAAAACTTAGCCATAACCAAACACCTTGAAGAACTAAATCACTATGTCTGGGACTCAAGACCATTGCCTCAGGGGACACCGTGGTCAATTGGCATACTATCATCCATAAAGCCAATGTCCTGCATCCTACTTTGGTGAGTGGTGACTGAGGTCTTCAAGGCTTGAGAAGAGTTATTCAGGATGCAACTAGTGGTTCTGTTCCATCAGAGAAATGGAGAGTAATGAAAATCAATGTCTTATGGAAGCAATTAATCCAATGGATTAATAGACCACAGAGCCCATCACTCTGAGACCAGAATAAGTAGGTCAGTGGTTCTCAATCTTCCTAATGCCACGACCCTTTAATAAAGTTCCTCATGTTGTGGTGACCCCCCAAGCATAAAATTATTTTCGTTGCTACTTCATAACTGTAATTTTGCGATTGTTATGAATCAGGAAACCCCTGTGAAAGGGTCATTTGACCCCCAAAGGACAAGTGAGCCACAGATTGAGAACCACTGACCTAGATGATACCTAGCTACCCCTACAGACATCTCTGAAAGGGATCACATTAGAAGGTCCTGAAAAGAGTGGCTGGAAAACATGGAACAAACTCAAATTCATTAAAAAAAAATAAAACATCAGTCTTATTGGTTGCATAGATACTGGTGAACCGCTGGGTCAATAACCCTTAGTTACTCTTTAGGCCTGGAACTGAATCAACCCACTGACTAGATTTTCAGTTGAACAATAGGTCTACAGGGTGAACAATAAGACCAGGGAGGCTTGCACTCTTAGAATAATCAACTATTTAAGGTCAAAAGGGCTGCATTTGGCTAAGGACAAAGTTCAGAAAGCACAACAAGGTGGTGGGGAGGGGGCGGGTGGAATAGAAACGTGAAGCATAGGAAGGCAATAGGGTGGTGATGTGGCATTGTGGAGTTACAATCAATGGCATGAAACAAAACGTATATGAATTTTTTAAGGGAAAGTTGATTTTCTCTGTCGACCTTCATCCAATTCACAATTTAAAAAAATTAAAACAGTTTGCCAACTTTGTGCATTTCACTGTGTGTTTAAAAAATACTCCACTATAGTTTGTATATACATTAATTGATCTAAATTTTAAAAATATAGTTTCACTCATATTGCCACCTTAGCCATAAGAAGTAATAGAATCCGGAAGCACAGCGGGACAGATGGGAATTAGAAACGCAGGGAATCTAGGACAGATGAACCTCTCAGGACCAGGGGTGACAGTGGCAATACCAGGAGGGAAAGGGGATGAAGAAAGGGGGAATGGATCACAGGGAGCTATGTATAACCTACTCTCTGGGGGACGGGCAGCAGGGGGGTGGGTGAAGGGAGACGCCAGACAGTGTAATATGATACAATAATAATTTGTGAATTATTAAGGGTGCATGGGGGAGAAGAGAGGAGGAAGGGAAGGGGAGGGGGGAAAAGGAAAATGAGCTGATTCCGGGAACCCAAGAGGCAAGCGAATTTTGGGAATAATGAGGGCAACAAATGTATAGATGTGTTTTATACAATTGATCTATGTATTGTGATGAATTGTATGAGCCCCAATAAATTGATTAAAAATAATAATAATAAAGATGAAAAAAAAAAGAAGAAGTAATAGAATCAATTTATGTTTGTCCTAAGCTTACTTCCCAACTTACTCCACTTCAGCTTTAAGATGTTCTGCAAAACAGACATTGGGCCTCGACTCAAGTCCTCCCTCAATACAAAAACACTTTGTTCTAATAACCTGGCATTCTGTGATGCTCACCTTCCTGACATGATCACTGAAGTCAAAATGGGTCTATAAACAAACGTGGTGACGAAAGCTGGTGCCTGTCTATTAGAAGATATAACATTTGGGGTCTTAACAACTTGAAGTTAAACAAGTAGCCATCTGGCAGGGAAGCAACAAAGCCCACATGGAAGAAGCACACCAGTCTGTGTTCACAAGGTGCTGTCAGGAACAGGGATCAGGCATCAGAAGACCCAAAACAATCATAGTGACGCAAATGAGGAGGGATCCGAGTGGAGACCCAAAGCTCATCTGATTAAATGGGATATCCCCTCACAAAAGGATCACAAGGAAGGGAGGAGCCAGCCAGGGGGCAGTATAGCATGAGGAAACACACAACCTTCTGCTAGTTCTTCATTGCTTCCTGCCCACCACTATCATGGCCCCAGTTCTACCTTACAAATCCAGCTAGACCAGACCATGTCCACTGGTACAGATGCGAGCTCTCAACACGTGGAATCCAGGAGAGATAAACCCCCAGGAACAATAATGGGAGTAGCAATACCATGAGGGTAGGGGAAAGGTGGGGGGAGAAAAAGGGAATTGATCACAGTGATCGAAGTATACTCCACCCACTGCCCCCAGGGGGATGAACAATAGAAACATGGGTGAAAGGAGACAGAAGATGTTGTAAGATTTGAAAATAATAATAATTTATAATTTATCAAGGGGTCATGAGGGTGGGAGGGTGGGGGATGGAGGGAAAAAAGAGGAGCTGATACCAATGGCTCAAGTAGAAAGAAAATGTTTTGAAAATAACGATGGCAATATATGTACAAATGTGCTTGATACAATTAATGTATGGATTGTTATAAGAGCTGTAAGAACCCTCACAATAAAATGATTCATAATAATTTTTTAAGCCAGTGGGGGTAGAGAGTGGGGAGATGTTCTAAAAAGATACTAACTAGTTCTGATATAAGATTTGATGAATCAATTCGTAATAAGATGGAATCAAACACAGGTTCTGAAGTTAGACCTGGGTTTGGTTTCTGCCTCTATTAGTTATTACTTACATGACTCTAGGAAATGGCTTAACATTTCTTTGTCTCAATGTATACCTCTATAAAATAACACAAATAATGCCTGGACTTACAAAATAGTTATAAGAATTAATTTTGATTATAAAAAGCACCTCACTCACCATCCATCGGTGCTCAATATATTTCTTTCCCTTTTCCTTTTGCCATGCTGGCTTCATACATATTGTATCAGGTTTTTCTTGGTACTCTAGCTCTCGAGACAGAAGAACCTAATGTTTAAGGTCAGTTTCATTTGACAGTTCCACAGGAGTACCTGCATGGTACAGTTAACGAGTTTGCCTATTAACCAAAAGGTTGGAGGTATGCGTCCAACCAGAAACAACTCAAAGCAAATACTCAGTGATCTACTTTTGAAAATCAACCACTGAAAGCCCAGTGGGGCACAATTCTATTATGACATACAAAATACACTCAACAGCAATGGGTGGTTTCAGACACACTGCTCTGAATCAAGGGCATAATTGTAGTCACCTACGCTCTATCCTTTCCAGTTATAAGTTCCTTGAGTTGGAGAAATCAAATTGCCCAAAGGATACCTTGTAATTGTCAACAAATTTAAATTGAATTTGTTAATTTTGTTATTTAAAAATGTTTGCTTATTGAGTCACACATGGATAAGACAGTGCTTGGACATACTTTTTAATATAAGTTCTTATCAGGGCTAAAGTTTTGATGTCCTTCTTAGCTATAGCAAAATATTTAGCTAAAATAGTTTCTCATGATTACAAATCCAGTTCTTTGTAATACTTAAAGATATGAAATCTGTCATCTCCAAAGATAGCCACAGTGGCTTTCTTGTGCACTCTCACTCTTTGGGATACGCCTATAACTTGGATGTTCCCTTTCCACCAAGAGTCCATGAAAATCACACTGTTTCCTTAAATAACTTAAATGTCAAAGAAACCTGCTATAACAATGAATTCCATATTGAGAGTTGTAAGTTTTTCTTACTGTCTTTGTTCTTTTTAAGCCATTCTCTCCATGGCTTAATAAACTGTCCCGTTTTATCCATTTATGCAACAAATACAATGAATGTTTGCTGCTGTGTTTTAAGTGCTGTAAATATAGAGGTTAATGAAACAGAAATCGTAAGCCCATGGGTTTTTGTCCCCAGTGGCCAGAGGCTGACAAGAAACAGGTTAATATGAAAATAACCAAGATGATTTCAAATAAGGTTAAATAATCAGAATGCTACTGAGTCTGATGAGAAAGGAAAGGATGGGAAGGAAAGAAAAGTTTGAAGAAAAGTATAGGTCTCTACTCTTCTCCCAGATCAAGCTGAAGTGGAAGATTCTAGAGCCCTAAATAGATCTGAAGATCTGAAAGAGTAAGAAGACACAGTCAAGCCATCACAATGTCTCCTAAGTTCTGCATGATTCTGGATCGAAAGAAATATCAATTTGTTATGTCAATGCAGGTGGTTCTAAGATATCCTCATAAGGTTCTGTGTTTCTCACAGTGTTTGGAGGGAAATGCAGAAACATAGAGTGTGGCAGGATTACAGCACAGATCATTGGCAGATCAAAGATGCTTTGCAATTCGAATATGAATTTGACTTTGAGAGATAGTTCTTCTGCCTTGAGAATCCTAGTTTTAACTGTAACTCATGTGGTCCATAAAATACCAACAATGTCCACTAAAAAAAGGAAGAAAAAAATATATCTTTTATAGTTATGTACTGAGTTGAAATAAAATTGGAAAATAGAATAGAGCACAAAGAATTAAACATAACCCTGTGAGTAGTTAAAAACAGCAGTTACTTAATTAAACTTCACTCACATCAAAGTGTAAGTGAAATTTGCCTTCATAAAGCCAATTCTCTATATGCTTCCATGACTTGTACAAAGTAAAACCTATTTTTCAGTTCTATTTAGATTTGCACAAATTTAATGTGTGAATGCTCGTGACCACCTCTACATAGAAAATCAATGCTTAAATGTATTTGATTAACCCAATCATGTCCCAGGGTAGACAATTGCCTGCAATTTCATAGATAAATTGAGTTTCTTTCATGCTTCAGTGCCATTACCGGAACAAAGCACAAAGCAGAGGAATGGAACAGCAAAGAAGCATCTAATCATCTTTATAAACTCTTGTCACATTAACGTCATCTCCTATCTTGGAGATTTGATGTTTTGAAACCCAGTGAAAACAATACTGCTAAACTTAAAAATTCTCAGAAAAGATCATCAAATGTGTATTTGAATGTTCCACAGTCTTAAACAAGGGTGTTTTTATTCATTGGTCAACAGGGCCAAACAGTATTTTTGAAATACATTTAGTTCTTGAAAATCCAGAAATGATAGAAAAGTTCAATATCAACAAACAAACCAAGGTCAAACACCAACTGTGAACAGATTACCAATTGCTATTATGTACATTCAGGCTAATACTGAATAAAATTAGAAGAAGTCTAGAAAATAAAAAATGGTAGTTAGATGGCTTTATGTCAACTTGAAACTGTAGGGGTAGACTCCAACCTGCCTGCTTCTGCTTCTTTGGGGGTGTAGCCTTCTTATAACTAACTGGGGGAAATTGGGAACCTCCTCTTCTCTCTGCCCTTCACCTTGTGCTTGCTGGGACTCTGTCACTGGCCCTGAGAACTGCTGGTGCTTTGCCATATTTCCACCGACTGGATCCACATGACTTTGCACCCCCACATCACTCTACACCCACAGTCTGTGGTCTTCCTGCATTCTGTGTCATTGAGTGTGGCGATGTGAGTCTGAAGAGGGAATTATGGACTCATAACTGACAAATGGATTCAAGTTAGACTGGACCAGGATGCCTTCTTGATGTATAATTTCTTCCTAATATAAATCCCTTTCTTATGCATAGATGAGTGTCACTGGATTTGTTCCTCTAGCCAATCTGGCCTAAGACACCACCTGAATTTAGAGAACAATTCAAGAAAAAATTTGATGCAAACTTGAACAAAATTGATGTTAATGACTGAAGGCCTGATTAATTTTGAAATGACATCAAGAACACGATACATGAAGAGAGCAAAAGAAAGGGACAAAACAGCTGTCAAAAGAGACGTTGAAACTCTCTCTTGAATGCAGAGCAGATAAAACAAATGGAATAAATGATCGTGAAAAAAGCTGAACAGGAAAATCCACAGGGCAGCCTAAACAGGCAAAAGAAAACATGCTAATGAGATATGCAAATGTTTGAAGTTAGAAAGACAAAAAGGAAGAAACCATTCAGTATTTCTCAATTAAAGAAGAAATTCAAGACTCAAGTTGAAATATGGATGGATTATAAAGGTAAAATGTTGAATGATGCAGGTAGCATCAAAAGAAAATTGAAGGAATACAGAGAATCCCTGTACCAAAAAGAATTGGTTGACATTGATCCATTTTAAGTGGTAATATATGATGAAGAACGAATGGTATTGAAGGAAGATGTCCAAGCTACACTAAAGGCATTAGGGTAAAACAAGGCTCCAGGAATTCATAGCGTATGCGCTGAAATGTTTAAATTAATTCAGCACTGGAAGTATTTACTGGTCCGTGTTAAGAAATTTGGACGGCAGCTACCTAGCCAACAGACTGGAAGAGATCCGTATTTGTGAACATTCCAAAAAAGATTCAATAGAATGCAGAAATTCTCAAGCATTGCCTCTATTATCACAAGGAAGTAAAATTATGCTAAAGATAATTTTTAAATGGTTGCAGTCATGTGTTGACAGGGATCCACAGTATGGAAGAGTAGCTCAGAGAAGACTGTGGAACAAGGGAATGAACAAAATCAACAATAATTCCAGGATTCTCCTTAAACAGCACTGAAAGTGGTGAAAAATGATGGCACAACTCATTCGTTGGTTTAAGAAAGTATTGTTTTATCTCCTTTCTTATCCTTCCAGCATGTGGAGAATTTTGCTTAATGATACCATGAAGCCCACAACAGAAGATAGTGATTGAACATGTGTGAGATTGTATATGGGCAATATGCAGCACATCACAATGTAAGACTTGTGATGCTATTTCCCAGTCTGAGGAAGTGGGTCTTGATTTCTGGGGTTTTTATAAAGATAACAGAAAGATAATTTAAGGGTGATTGAACCCATGCTATGAAATACGGAATACATCGCACTTTTGATTCTGTGATTGTTAGTTGCCTTTAAGTCAGCCCAAATCGAGGTGGCTCCATATGCATCAGAACGAGACACTGCTGAGTCCAGCACCATTCCTGTGATCTATTGTGGAGCTGACTGTTGTGACACAGGGTTTTGTGAAAGAAAATCACTGTTTTTATTGGCTGATCTTTAGAAGTAAGTCAAGCCTTTCTTCTTATCTGCCTTATGCAAGATGCTCCACCAAACTTGTTCAGCGTTAAAGCCACATGCAAACTTAAGCCGAGGAAGGGCTGCTGGCTGCACATGTGGTGCATTGGCTGGGATTCAAATCTGGACGTCCTGAGAATTCAACCACAGAACCAACAGTCATAATATGTTCACTTTTACTAAACACTTAAGTAGCTTAATACTTAGATTACTGTGCATGTGATACAATAGAGGAGCAGTTGTTCTGGTGTAATCATCTGTGTTCTCTCTCTTTTTTTGTTTTTTTGCATGGTCTATATCCTGCTGGTTTCTCTTCTATGTGTTTCATATTATTTGTGCATTATGGAGACTAGAGTGCTTGAATTCTATCTCTGTGTACTAGTTTAAATTTTATTTTAAGAACAATTTCATTCCATTGTATTTCCAAGGGTATTTATTTTTCTGGGGAGAAAATGGTGCAATTCCTGCTAGCAATTTCTTGTGCTTCTGCATTGTGTGTTATTGGTGAGTGAACTTACAGTGGAGTTAATAGTAAAACAATCTTTTGGTTGGTGCCTCATTTGAAAACGGGCTGTGTCTATGGGCTGAAACACTGACACTCACTGGTAGCACTTTACGGTCTTTGCTGATAGCAATGCCTCCAGTGCCAGTATTAAACTCTTCCGTGCCTCTGAGCTGTAGCTAGTCATGTGAACTATATTTTAAATTGTTATTGTGGTATTTAGTACACTTGTTCATGAGTCAGGATCAACTAAACAGCACACAACAACAACAACCTACATAGGTAGGAGATAGTAGGTAGATGGGCCGTCGGGCAGACAAACAGAAAGATCAGTAGAGTGTAGGGATATAGTAACAGAGAATGCCAATTCATGGAACTTTGGAGCATCTAAAGACTGAATTTGCATAAACTGAGCTTTGATTTTAAAACTGTAGTTGTTGAGTGGAATTATTTTGCTAATGAATGTCTGAAAAAGTCCAGCTAAGAAATGAAACACGTGGATAAGAAAGCTCCTACTCTGCTGTGGAAACATGCTGTGGCTAACTCATACCACTGTGAGAAAACCAGGCTGTGAAATATTTCTACTTCATTATCCATACAAATCTCATTATTTCCATTTTGGCAATTACATTTGTTTCAGCTTACAGATCCACTCTTTCAGGAGTAGTTTGCAGACACTCTATTCCATTTTACATGTCCTTCGTTTTGAAACTGCATGTTCTGTGCCCTCTACCATTGGGCTGGAAGTCCTAATAGCACTGTCTACAATGTGTACAGGAGGCACCGACTTGATGCTGGGGCATGTCAGGCTACTTGGGGCTGCTTCAGTCTTGCTCTTGTCTCAGAGATCTGGATGGGCACACTCCCAGGACTCGGGATATACAATGATTCTCTCCCTTCTATTCCCTAAGAATACTCATGTTCTTATCTTCTGTGCCTAATAGCTATCCATTCCTCATTCTTGAAATCTGTCTCGTGCTTAGAATATTCACAGAAATGTAATATTCAGACTATCCTTCTTGCTTTGTATTCTTTTCTGCCTCTTGTATCACCCTCAATTTTTCACTCTGTGCCTTGATGTATAATCAAGACTCTTTCTGACATACATCAGATAAACCATCTCCAGTTTCCTCTTGTTCAAAATAAAGCAGTTGAGAAGCGTGTTTACAAAGATTCAAGGAGAAGCTTCTTTTCTTCAAATATGTTCCTCACTTGTTCTCCAGCAATTAAAATTAAATTACATTATATCATAAAATCATGGCATTTTCTTGTTATTCTAGAATCTTTAGTATTTTCTAGAATGAATCATTCCAGGCCTGGCATTTTTAATACTCCAGAAACAATTCTTGGTAGGAGACAGAACTCTGGGACTGAGTTGTAAGGACAGTGATTTAGGACGCCAGTTGTGTGTGTGTGTGTGTGTGTGTGTGTACATCGTGTGTACATGTGTTAGTGGTTACATATACTCAAAATTGAGCTACTGTTTCTGTCTTCTAGTCATAAATCCCCCGTTAATTTTCTGCAACTTTTATTTGTGTGATAGTAAATGAGTCCATTTTTTTCTGTATAAAGACTTCGTACAAGAAAACTGAATGTGGCATATTATAATTGCAAGTAATATAGGCTTCGTGTTTTTCAGGAAAGGAGCAAGGGAGGTTTTACTGCTCAGGAATTAGGAAGCTAACACTGGACATGTCAGGAACGTCACAAATATTACGTATTGGTCTCAACAAGCCTTGCTGTTGATGCTGCTCTTGCTGTACAGGGAAGTTATCATTGTTCGCAACTTAGAAGGCAACTAAAAATAAAAATCCTTAAAAATCACTGCCATCGAGTCGATGCTGATGCATAGTGACCCCCTGTGGGCTTCTGAGACTGTAACTGTTTACTGGCAGGAGTAGAACTCCCAGTCTTTCTCCTGTGGAGTTGGTGGTGGTTTTGAACTGCCAGCCATGCAGATCGCAGCCCAAAACCTAACCACTACACCACTCGGGCTCCAAGAAATAAGCTGGGAAAGATAAATCCTTTAGTGGGGAAATGGGAGCTAGTAAGGATGAATACAAGAATGAAGAAAATGTTCTAAAACTGATTGTGATAATGATTGTACAACTCCTCTTAACGTGATTGAAATATTGAATTGTATGATATGTGAATGATATGCCCATAAAACTGTTGAGAGAAAAAAATCCATTAGTGGAAAAGCCAGGATTCAAACTTAAATGTTGTGTTACATTTACCCCATCCACCCCAATCTGTGCACGAGGATACCTAGTGTAATTAAGAGTTCGGAGTTTTGAAGTCACATGTATGTGGGTGCAAATCTTTCCCCTGCACTAATTAGCTTTGAAAAGATGAGACAATTTACCTAGGAGCCTTGACTACTTTCTCCAGCTCCCATCCTAACTTTCTTTTCTATTACTTGGTATCCATTATTACTGCCATGGTTCATTTTTTATATCTCATCGTAAGCCTGTGTTCCCTCTCGTTATCTGCAATTTCCATTACTGCATACAACTCCAAAATAATTTCTGGCATCCCTTTATGCTTCTGAAATTGGAGGATCTGAAAATGTTTCCCTGATGACAGATACCTTTTTTATAGCATTTCCTTGACTGTCATTTGCATTCATGCTAAAGAATATTTAGTCAATAGTGATTTCTTCAAATAAATTATCTAATATTTACAGTGTTTTTGCATACCACATATGTTCATGTGCAAAATTACCTATGCAAAAATATTCTTTGTCTCTAATGAAAAAACGCCACCAATGTATCTGGCTCTGGAAGTGACCAGCCCACATTGTGAAGTCAGACACACCTTTGCTTTGTCTCTGAAAATTCAAGACAAGTGTAGAAAGCTATTCATTGCAGCAGTGTCAACAATAGAAAATTTTAAAATTAAAAACAAACGAGAATATTCTAGAAAATAGGAAATGTTGTTGGTTTCTGTCAAGTCGACTCTCACTCATGGAGACCCTACAAATAATGGACTGCAATGTTGACAGGTCTGGCCCCATCTTCATACCTGTTAGTAATCAGCTGCGATGCTAGGATGTCCCTAGGGTTTTCTTCATTTTCTAATTTTCAGATGTACCCTGTTTCCCTGAAAAGAAGACAGTGTCTTATATTCATTTTTGCTCCCAAAGATGCGCTAGGTCTTATTTTCAGGGGATGTCTTATTTTTCCATGAAGAAGAATACGGTACACATTTATTGTTTATTGTTTTATTAAAAGAGACCTCGCACTTCCTGTCTGCTCCGGCTGCACTGCGGCCAACAGTGAGCTGCACAGCGGCGCCTGCCACTACGGTCCAGAGTCCAGAGTTACGGTAGCTTCGAGGGGACTTATTTTCGGGGAGGTCTTATTTGGGGGGGATGCCTTATATTTCAGCAAGAGGCAAAACTGTAAGTAGGTCTTATTTTGGGGGGATGTCTTACTTTTGGGGAGACAGAGTAGATCATCAGACTTCATCTTAGTCTGTTTCAGATTGGATGCTCTGCTGAAACTTGTTCAGCATGGTTTCTGTCATCTTTGAAATACTAGTGACAATGTTGCCAACATCATACTCACTGCCATTGTGTCAATGCCAACTCATAGTAACCCTATAGGACAGGGTAGTACTTTCCTGTAGGTGTCCAAGATTGTAATTGTTTATGGGAGTAGAAAGCCCTATCGTTCTCCTTAGGAAAGGTTGGTGATTTCAAACTGCTGTTAGGTTGGTAGTCACACACAACCCATCACAATATAAAAAATTGATAGATGGGTGATGGGAATAGATAAAATGACTCATAGATAGCATGACTCTTATCCATAAGATAGAATACTATATAGCAGTTAGGAGAAGCAGAGAGTGTTTGTGTATGTTATATTTATATATATATATATACATGACAACATGGAAATATTTCAATGATTCTATGTGCAACATGATAATAATTTAGAGATCAATACATTATTTTTCAAGTAAATGTATTTTATATTACAAGAAATTTATTTTAATTAAATCATATTATTGGGGGCTTGTACAACTCTTATCATAATCCACACATACATCCATGTATCAAGCACTTTTGTACATTTGTTTCCCTCATCATTCTCAAAACATTTGCTTTCTACTTGAGCCCCTGGTATTTGCTCCTCATTTTTCCCCTCCCTCCCCTCCCCTCTCCCCCATGGACCCTCCATAATTTATAAGTTATTATTACTTTGTCATATCTTATACCATCCGATGTCTGCCTTCACCCACTTCTCCACTCTCCGTCCCCTAGGGAGGAGGTTATATGTAGATTCTTGTAATCTGTTCCCCCTTTCTCCCTCACCTTTCCCCACCCTCCCAGTATCGCCACTCTCACCACTGGTCCTGAGGGGTCTATCTTTCCTGGATTCCCTGTGCTTCCAACTCTGATCTATACCGGAGTACATCCTCCGGTCCAGCGAGATTTGTAAGGTAGATGTCTACAATGCAGTAGCAGACTCAGAATTCAATAGGAGTCTGGCTTCAAATTCTATACATTTACATATCACCATGGCTGGCTTCCAAAATAACCTCATTTGCACAATTTCTTTTATAATGCAGTGATAGACTGGCAGGGATTTTTCTGTGTGATCCTGTGTTTACATTGGCAGTTACTGAATCTTCATTTTTAATTGAGAAAATAGGAACACTGTAACAACCATTCGTGTAGTTACAGAACTGAGCCTTATTAATTGTATCAATTGCTCATGCTTTGCTGCTTCTGAAAAATCGAATCGCCTTACTACTGAGGTCATCTAGTTTCACTTTTCTTGAATTGCCTTTGTGTGGCTCTGCTCTTTATGCATTTTGTGTTCACTTTGCTGAGTTATCCTCAGGTGTATAATCGGGCATCTCTTGTTCCATTCATGCTGATAATTTTATATCTCTTCCCTTGATACGTTTATGGGGTTTTCATTGCTTAAAGTCATCCTGTGTTCCATTCCCCAATGTTTGTCTTTAGCATGTTTCTGTTGTCCCGCTTTTACACACTTCAGTGCCTCGACATGCTAAAAACAAAACACCCAGAGGCTTTGAGACCTTAATTACTTGAAGGATGGGTGGGATACTCAGTTCAGGTAAGGTCTGCCTTTTAGAATTGATTTTACATTGCAGTCACCTGGAGAAATATGAAAATAAAATCCACAGAGAGAGACTATCACACTCGGAAGGCTATCATAATTTTCTTTGACTCACCCAAGTAATTACTTAGAAACAAGGACTAAAGTGGTGCTGTGCAGAACCCACCCAAGGGGAGGGTGTTGTTTATATCTACACAGGGAAAGAGGGACCAGACTTCAACCTGGTGCTCCAAGACGTGAATGCAACACACTGGCATGAAGCAGGGAACCAATAGAGAGGTCTGAGGGGCCGGCCCCAATCCCAACTATGTGAACAGTGCCCCCTCCCCACAGAATAATTCATTTCAGAGGACAGCATTGAATCTACAGCTCAGAGAGGGACATGTCTGATCAGACCACACAAGAGCAAATGAAGGGAGAGGAAGAGAGAGTGGAACACATCCTGGCCCACCAAGCCCTGAGGACCATATTCCTGCTCAGAGCAGCCAAAGCACAGAGAGAATCATATGGCGAGCCCCACTATGAAACACGACGTCCCTCAGTGACCCATATCCCTACAGGGGAAAACACTGGAAACATGGTATGGAAATTGTACCCGATCTGACCCCGCCACACTGAGGCAAAACACTAAGGGTATGCAATAGAACAGCAAGGGGAACAAAGCAAGGAAGTCCCCAGGGAATAAAAAAAAATAGACTGGGGCCAGGAGGTGGCACCCCATCAAACTCAACTGGAAAACACTCCTAAAGGTCAATAAACAGACTTTGAATTATTTACAGGTTTTTCTTTTCTCTTTTTTTTGTCATTGGTTTCCTTTTTGTTGTTGTTATTGTTTTGCTTTCTTTGTTGCTTTCTCTTGCTCTGTCTTGTTTTTTTGTGCATATTATTGTCTCTGCAGGCCTATCTAGATAAGATATGGAGGAGAAAACAACAGGACCAACAGTTCTGGGGGAACATGGGAGAGGGGCAGGCAGGGGAAAGGAAGTGGGTGTTAACAAAACCAGGGACAAGGGAACAACAAGTGATC
>NW_022103898.1:69554192-69556530 GCF_000313985.2 Echinops telfairi | reverse complement strand
AAAATGAGGAGCCAATATTAAGGGCTCAAGTAGAAGGCAAATGTTTTGAGAATGATGATTGGACCAAATGTACAAATGTGCTTGACACAATGGATGGATGGATGGATTGCGATAAGAATTTTACAAGCCCGCAATAAAATGATTTTTAAAAAAGGAAGTAAATGTCATTACATTGCCCATTTGGGTAGACAAGAACTGTTTCATGGGGTCAAAAGGAGGGAATTGAAATAAATGATCCTGGGAACTTCTTTCTTCGTTTTTAATGTTGCATACACACTAAACATTCAGGCAAACAGAGATGTGAAAAAAATGTGAGTTCTGTATTCTAATTGTATGACTAATTACATGAACTGGACTATCACTTACAACCTCTAAGCCTTAAATTCTATACTACTGGGCTTTAAATGAACTGTATCAAATGCAGGAATAGAGAATATCACTACTATCAAGAAAGAAGAACCAGGATCAGACTGCACCCTTTGGACCCCAGATACCCACGCATTGAAGTTCCTTCATCCAGAAGACAGCGCTGTGACACGAGAAAAGTGGCAGAGACAGAACTGGGACACCAGCGAAACAGAGGCAACCGCACCAAGAGCAGGACGAACAGCAGACTTCCCAGCCCTTAGAACAAGAGAGCTGAGTGCCTTTGGATGGGAAGCTTACTTGCAAAATGGAATGGCTGCAGGTTCATAAGGAGGGAGCAAGAGCTCAGCACCTTCAGGCTGAGGGTTATGGTGGTGTGGAGTAGTGACCTTCAGACATGTATTGACAGCATTAAAGGAGCATTGTCATGCTTGCCTGAACAGGACAGAGGCCAGGTGGCCCCATGGCTGAAAAGCCAAGCACCAGAGAGAGGTGTGCCTGTGGGCCCAGCAGAAAAGAAATGTTCCTGGACCACAGGATTGGCCTTTTTTTGTAACCTGTTAACTTCCCCAATAAACCCCATCACCGGAGGATTGCCTGTGAGCTCTGCATGGCCATTACAACAATTATCAAGAAGTAGAGAGTGCCAAGAGAGAGATGGTTGCTGTCAGAATTGATAAAGAAGGCTGGAGGGTGGAGGCAAGTCTGACCTCCACATTATAGAAATCAGCTTTGGACTGATGTTGAATTTGATGCAATTTTCTAAGATCTAAAAATTGAGGAGAGAAAATCCATCAACTTAACAAAAAGATGGACAAAATATATAAATAGTTAACAATGGGGGGAAATCCAAATAGTTCATCTATATGAGAAATTTCTGGAATGTGTTCAAATTAAAACAACATCGAAATACTATTTCTAAAATGTTAGATTGCCAAAAACTCAAAAGTTTGACACCATGCATAGCAGGCAAAGTTATGGGTAAACATTGTTAGCCATTGCTAGTGGGCATGCAAAATAACCCAGCTATTGATTTGTTAATAACAATGGAGAAATCAAGCAATCAAAGGAATCATAAACTCAAAATACCAATGGTAAACAAGTCAGTGAAAGAACTCTCTCTTAAGGATAAAATCAAATGAAAGAGCTTCTTAGTAGTAGTTTGTATTATGTTTTGTTGGGTGACATTGAGCTGGTTCTGACTCATAACAACCCACCGTCCAACAGAACATGCCTGGTCCTGCCCCGTCTTCACACGGTTCCGTTGGAGCCTATTGTGGCAACCACTGTGTCCGTCCAGCTTATCGAGGGTCATCCTCTTTTTCGCTGTCCCTCTGCTTCACCCAGCATGATGTCCTTCTCTAGACTCCCAATGGGCCAATCTACCCAATATTATGTAGCCAATCATGCATTTTTGACTGAGTCTTTTTCCGCTCTCTGTGACCCTTGCTGTGTGCTGTAAGCTACCAGAATTTTAAATTTTGTCTTTTTGAGGTATACAGCATCCTTAATAGGTTACATCTGAATGATTTGATTTGTGGTGAGGTGGGAGCAGAGGGGGGGAATGAGGAGCAGATACCAGGGGCTCAAGTAGGAAGCAAATGTTTTGAGAATAATGAGGGAAACAAATGTACAAATGTGATCGAAACAATGGATGTATATGTGGATTGTGATAAGAGTTGCATGAGCCCCCAATAAAATGATATAATCTTTTTTTAAATGATTTGATTTTGGAAACCCCACTAAGGGAACTGGGCTTTATCTTAAACAAACCTGTTACATATTAAATGAACTGAAATACTCCTTTGGACTTAAAGTGAAAAGAAGCTAGTGTAAGAAGAAGCAGAGGACTAATATCCCAAGGTTGGGGGCTTGGAAATCAGTGGATTTGGTTCTAACCTCTTGTTTTTGAGGTTGCCCAATAATTGGCAACTTAAGACTACCATATTCTTGACATTCTCATACTTTTCCT
>NW_022103898.1:69538914-69551581 GCF_000313985.2 Echinops telfairi | reverse complement strand
TTTAAATTCTCTACTATTGGCTAGATTAATAGTCGTATAATTAGAATTACCAAATATCTTACAGAGGTTATTTAAATTATTTCTCAGCAAACTGTTAATGCTGCTTCTAAACTAGACCAGGGTTATATAGAAACTTTTGCTATATGATGAGACTTTGAACTCCAATTTATTCTTAAACTCTTATCTGAGAATAATTAGTTCTTATGATGTTTCCCTGCTCAATACTTGCCCTCATGAAGTCATCACTGAAAATGTGGGGATTATAGCCAAATGAAATCATACGGTGCTGGGCTATCAGAAAGGAAAACATGTGATTTCTTAAAGGCTGTCTTAAAACAAGTAGTCGTGAGGTGTTAGCTAAGGCCACACAAAAGGAGTGCAACGCCCCATGTGATTTAAGGATTATAAATAATAAAAAATAAGTTCAGATGAGCGAATAATATTAGAGCTTAAATTCTGAGCACCTAGTTTTCAGAAGGCTATAGATAACAGGAAAGCCCAAAATCTATTTGCGGAGTCCCCATGAGGATTAAGTCTCCATTGAACTCCCTGAGGATGTGACTAGTCTGGCCCTCAGACAGAGTCTCTTAGAAGGTGGAATACTGCAGATATAGTTAGGTTAAAATTTAACATATTGTCTCTTTTGACATATGTTTTATTTTTTCTAGTTTCTCTTATCTTCTGTTTTCTTTTGGGTTGAGGTCTTTTTCTGTGTTTTTATTGTTGAGGTTTTTTGTATGATTTTCTTTATATGAAATTGAAGATAGGTAAATTTATAGAAATAATCACTAGAATAGGGTTATGGCACAACCTTAGGGTAATGGCAGGAGAGATTGAGGGGTAGTGAGGAGCTAATTATAATGAATATAAGAAAAGAGAAAAATTTCTAAAATTACTTGTGATGATGATTACATCACTCTTTTTAATAACCATTGAATTGTATGGTATGTGAATTATATGTCACTAAAACTTTTTTAAATGCTCATGGAAATGGAATTAAAAAACAATGGAATATGATTGAATTGTAGATTATGTGCCAATAAAACTGTTTTTGTTAAGATAATAGTATTTTTTCATGAAATTTTTGAAGCCTCCTCATAAAGTTAGCAGTCATTGGTGTTTATTAATTTTGCTTCTTCTTTCTCTAGGACTTACAAAATGATATTTACCTTCAGAACAATAATATTCATTCATTCGCTAAGCAAATGTATCTTATGTGCATAATTGTCTCAATGGCAATGAACAACAAAGATTATTTTCTCATTATGTCTATATTTTAGTGAACAGATAACAAATGAATTGAACATTAATAAAAATGTAAATAAATTCATATCTTGATTAATACTACCTCCCACCCTCATTTAACATGATTAGGTTGCAAAGACCAGATTACTATATGAAAATAAGTAGTATGCAAAAAATGAAGGTGATTGCATAAGATCACAATATAGAAGAGGATGACTACACCATTGCATAATGGCCAGATTACATCTGTACATAACTATCAAGCCACTGAGAGGCATAGATCAGCCAAGATGACTCATAACTCTTACCATCGCAACCAATACTGTTCTCACTTCACACCTCTTGCCTTCTTGCACTTACGGGTTTATTAATGCAAAAAGTAGTGGGATAATAGTTTGTTGTTTTGGTTTTCTTTACTATTGCTTCTGTTGGGAAGTGATATTACTTAATATGGCTCTCCTATACATAGCTTTTGTAGTTCCTACCCAGTAAATGGGTGGGAGCATGTATATTAGGTGTAAAGGATGCTAAGTCAGGGATAGACCAGTCTTGCCATTCTGCCAGGGGTAAGAAGGAGTCATCTCAGAAACAGGGAGAGAGAATCATGAGCCCATCAGACAAAGAAGAGCTGCCAGTGGAACTTGTGGAAGATCACTGTCTGAAGTGGTGAAGAAAACAAAAGCATCCGAGGCACTGAGCCCCTGAGACAGGGCAGAGGAGCCACATCAAGACAATGAGACCAAGCAGAGGAGCAGCACTGAGCTCATGGGGGCAGAGCAGGCTTCCAGGCCCACAGAAAAAAAAACAAAGACTATTTGGCTGAGAGACACACCTGTCCACATAGCTGAGAAGAAGCATTGCAGACAAAAGAATTATATGCTTAGCTTTTTATTAGTTTTATTAATAAACCCCATAAGCATGAGTATTGTCTGTGAGTTCTGTGTGGCCACTGCAATGAATTATCAAATCCAGCAGAGAATAGAATATGGGGAAGCCATGAGTGGTGTCCAAAAAGAACAAAAGAAGGAAGGTGGCAGCATCGTTGCCCTCTGCCTTGTGGTATCAGCCTTGGGCTGTGTGGAGTTAGATTCTCCTTCTTCCTACTGAAGCCAAAGGGAGTCAAGGCCCCACACCGGTTCCTCAGTTGTAAATGCAAAGTGTCTGGGTTGTGGACTCACGCAGGTAAACTGAGGGACTACAACTGGAGAGTCAGAGTTGAGAGCAGACAACTCTTCCACTGGAACAGGAAAGGGGTACGGTAAACGGGTACATGTGCTAATAAAAACAAACAAGCAAATCCATTGCCTTGAATTGACACCATGGTAGCCCCATGAGTTAGAGTAGAAGTTCTCCATAGGCTGGCCTTCACCGTAAACATGATGGAAGCAGATTCCCAGGCCTTCCTTCCACAGTACCCCTGAGTGAGTTCACCCTTAAGACAGTAGTCGAGCACAAACAAACCAGAGCCACACAGCGACCTACAGACGCTGCTATACCTGATGTTTGCTAGCAGAAAGACGCGGCAATTCTGATGTGGTTACGTCTTTGTCATTGCAGCCTGAAATGAGTTCACCAGCTCAGAGAAGGAAAGGATCTGAGAGGTTTGAGGGAAGAGGAGAAAATGTGAAATCATCATGTGAACATAGAAAATTTAGTTCATCCGAGAAGTGTCATACTTGGGGCCCATTTGAGATTAGTGATCATAAATGTAAAATTACCCACAGTCCTCTAGATTTTCCAACAGAGTGTCAGCTGGCTTAGAGCACCCATTGTGATATTGTTTCAGTATAAGTCAGATCATGTCTCCCCACGTGCCAGCCCCGAGGGACACTGGAAGGATCCAGGAGGATCTGCAAAAGCAGATACTTATATTTTATCCTGGATTCTGGTCTATAAGACCCAGGTTTTTAATTTCCAGGGGAGCACTGAGTCATTTTTTTTATGACAAGGAGAACCCTTGAGTTACATGTTCTCTAATAAAATGACTCATAAATTTACATGTTGAGCCACACAATTCAACATTGATTTTACTCTCCACCCTTCAACTATATCAAATCCATTGCCTTAATTCGTTTTGTCATATTCTCTCCATTTTTTTCTTTCTTTTCTCTCCATTTTTAAAAGAAAACTGCTGCCTCAGATTCTGAAACAGTTCTTTCACATCAATGGAAGCTTCGTGTTTCATTTTGGTTTTTGAGTGCACAAAACTAAAATGGAATTTTAAAAGATAAATACATTCGCAAGTGCTCTTTAATTTTACATCTATCTACTGTCATACTGTGAGTTAAACTCTGGGCTGCTAACTTCAAGGTCAGCAGTTCAAGCCCACCAGGAACACTGCTGGGAACAGCATGAGGGTGGGTTGGGGAATGAGTCTCTCTGCTCCCATAAAGATCCACAACCTTAGAAACCCTATATAGGGTTACTATGAGTCAGACTCAATTCTGGCAATGGACTTGGTTTTTTTTGTTAAGTTTTGTTCAAACTTCAATATTTGCAAGTCTCTCATGTGTCATCTAATGCATAGGCTATGTTAAAATGTCCCCAGCTATTTTAAAAAGAGAGAGAGAGAGTCTTTCCTAGTTTATAAACTAGTGTCTGCACATTCAATTTATGCCAGATGTAACAGGAAAGTAAAATAAAAACAAAACCATCTCAGAAAACACCATACAATGTTTGTTAAATATGTTCACCAGGCAAAATGACAATCAGTTTCCTGTGGGCATTATAAAAAATGAATTTTAGCAATAATTTAGTATATGAGTACCATCTCAGGCAAACAACACTATACTAAAGAAAACTATGGGATTTAATTCTCAGAAAGCAGGGGGAAATAGGCAAGGAAGGAATTAACATTCAGCAAACATCTACTTTATTCCAAAGGAGCCCCAATGATACAGTGGATTGTGCATTGGGCTGCTAGTCCAAAGGTCAGCAGTTCAAACCCGCAAGTTACTCTGCAGAAGAGCGAGAAAGCTCTCTGTTTCCATGAAGACCTACAGCCTCAGAAATGCACAGGGATCATTCAAGTCCATCCATAGGGTTGCCGTGAGTCCGAGTTAACTCAATGGCAGGGAGATTTGAGTGAGTCCTTTGTTTCAAAATTCTCAGGAGGCTACTACTCATGGCCTGCCTCTCCAAAACGCAAAAAATGAGGAAGTGTTCCTGATAAGTGCTTCTGAGGAAGCACAGTCTGATGTGCAGCTTCCGTGAGGATGCAGGTGTGTAAGTCAGCTCCGTTGATCAACTATTGGGAAAGAACTAGTCATTTTTACCTGGAGAAGTGAGTGCAAAGACAAAATAATGTCTAATTTATTCGAATCATTATTTCCTCATAAAAAAATGCAGCTCATTCTGCTTGGTAACAGCGCTTGAGTTGTTAGCCAGCATTAATCCTCTGGATTGCATGCCATGCTGTATGTTCCACTTTAATATGTATGTAGCTATTTACAATCGTCAATGGTGACAAAATGAGAAATGAGGATATTACGTGGCTTGGCTATGCTGGATAAAATGATAAAATATGTTGCTCCTTTTGAAAGAAATCAAAGTGGTAAGCATCCCTCTACAAAGCAACAATTTATATATATACATATATATTCATGAGGAATATTTTGCTGCAAATTCTTTTAAGTTTTGACCAATTTAGGGAAAACAACTTATGCTGGTTTCAAAACTTTATAAAACCAGTCAGTAATTTGAGCTGAGACAATGTTTTGTTCAGTTGAACCTGGTTTTATGAACAGAAATGGCCTGCATAGATGGCATTGTGCTATAGACAACCTCTGTAGTTGACAGAAGGATCCAGACCATTGATTGCACTAAGACAAATTATATTCATCATGAAGATCTGTAGTGTTCTGTTGATAACTTGTTTTCCATAAATGTCCCAAATTTTGAAAATGATGAACACATCTTTCAATATAATTGTGAAAGCGATTTGTGGATTTTGCAAGATAAGCTGATTTAGTAATGAAATGCTCCGCACAGGTTGCAGGCACTGTTATGACCAGGAATCTTTGGCCTTCTTACTCTAAAAACTAGACACCATCGCTACTTTAGTGGAAATGCCTTTCTATGAATGCAGACTCATAAATTCCTAGGGCTGTGCACATAGTTTGGGTTTTTTGTTCTTTTTGTAAAAGAAGTGATGTCATGTAGCCTTTGTAGTTATTAATCGATTAAAAATAGATTTGATTTTGTTATCAATTAACATAAAGCAATCATATCATTGGAGTAGAACTCACGGCCATAGAGGCAATGCTGACGCATAGCGATCCTGTGTGGGTTTCCAAGACTGGAACTGTTTCCAGGAGTAGAAAGCCAAGTCTGTCCCACGAAGCTGTTGGTGGTTTTGCGGTGGACCTAATCCCATTCCTTTGTGCGTGTTGTCATAAAATGGGAGACATTTTCTGGAGAAAAAGTCACACAAAGGGAAGGCAGATGCCTTGTGAAGTTTCATATACGATTCAAGGAACATCCAGCGCTACTGAAAGCTGGTGGAAACATGAAGAATATTCCCCTAGAGGGGACAGAGAGAAATCGTGGTCCTACCAATAGCCTAAATTCTTCTTGAATAACCTCCAGAACAGCACGTGCTTGAGAGGGTATGGAGAGATTAGAACTCTCATACACTGCTGGTGGCTTGCAAATATGTACAACTTCTATGAAAAGCAATATGGTGATTCTGAAGAAAACTGGCAATAGAAATGCCATACAACCCAACAATACTATTGCTGGGCATAAATCCTCCCCTCCAAAATGAGTCAAATTAAGAACAGGTGTATGCTTTCCCATGTTCATTGCAGCACAATTCACAATAGCAAAAAGTTGGAAACAGCCCAAATTCTCATCAGTAGAACAATGGATAAAAACCTTTGGTCTATACCCATCCCTAAAAAACAATTATGAAACCATGAAAAACCTCACGGCATGCAGGGGTCTGGAAAGCATTATGCTGAGTGGAAGTTAGTTAATCACAAAAGGTCAAATACTGCATGAGTCCAGTGCTGTAGGGATAAACTCCAAGATGAAGGCAGACTCGTGCTTTCAGGTCATGCAACCTGATAACCAAGGCTGCCTACCAACACAGTAGAGGACCGGACTAGTGCCCATGAACCATACACCATCCTCTCCATATGTATCTCTTGAAAACTACTGTGACAGAGGAGTCCCCACTTCAGCTGGAATCAGATTCCCAAGAGTGGGGGAAGGAAGATGATCCTTCAGTGGCTGCCATGCAAAAATGTGATGAAGTTCCCCAAAGCAGCAGACTTTCCGACCAGAGTGGTGAGCAATTCTGATGGGAAGATCAAGTCAAGAAGGGGAAAGAGGAGTGTACTCGTCTTGGAGAAGATATGTGCATTTCTGCTGGTAGAAGAGCAAGAAGGAGCAATCTCCTAGCAGAGACTAAAAATGACTACAATTACTTTTAAGGACCCTAGGGGGTGAGTATGCCTGGTACATAAGCTCCTAATAGAGCATATTGGTCCCAGTTTCTGTACACCCCCTAGGGAAACAGGGCATGGGTCATAAAATACTGGGACATTGCACCCTGGATCATTGAGTGCACAACATACCCCAAGGGCTGTATCAGAGGGATGGGATGTGGAAACCTATTAGTTGAACTGGGATCTACCTCAAACATACCTGTAAGCTGAGGATTTAAGGTTGAAATCACAAGGAGTGTGAAGAGGCAGAGGACAAGAGTATTGATTTGTCAGCAGACTAACACTTACTTCAATGCCCTACTTTCTGTATTAAGAGATGTAGGGTTCTGGTAGACTTGCGTCTGACATTGTCAGTAGATATTATCTTAAGTTTGGCCTGACCACCACCTCCCCCTTTTTGTATAAATAGTGTCCAGTCACATAAGGATTAATCTGTGCAAGTCAATAATCTACATATTGCAATTTGTAGTTAGCCTATACTTGTTTAATCTCCTTTTATCAATTGTGTTTCAAATACATTGCCATGGCTAAAGAAAAATATAAACAGAAGGACCTTATGTTCCAGGAGAGGATCAGTGTTTTCTCTATCATAAAATGACAAAGATGCCTCTAATGTAGTAGAGGCTGGTAGAAAACATAGATTTAGGAATGGATTTTGAGCTCACAGTTGATCTGAGATCCAATCTAAGAACAATTAGTTCTTATGACATGGCCCTGCTCAATAAGTGCCCTCATGAAGGAACTATGGAAGATATCAGTACTATAGCAAAATGTGCTGAAGAAATTAGATGGTGCTTGGCTATCAAAAAGAATATCACCTGGGGTCTTAAAGGCTTATTTTTAAACAAGCAGCCGTCTAAGATGTCAACTAAGCCCACAAGGAAGAAGAACACCAACATCTGTGATCCAAGGATTGTAAATAATATAATCCAAATCTGAAGCAGGGAAGGGTATCTGGGCTTAAATTGTGAAATTGTGGTTTATCGAAGGCTATGGATGACAGTGGAAACCCAAAATATCTCTGATGATTACCCTCTGACCATAAGTGAGAGATGGAAATAACTGGTTATCAGATAGGAAGTATTGGAGAGACAATTATTGTAAACTAAAATGATAAATCTGACTTGAATGGTTAAAAACCTTGTCATTTCATCTCCTTTTTCAAATACTTTGAACTTGATCTAGTTTTTAATATTTTCTGGAGTTTGTTATTGCTTATCTCTGTTGTATTTTGTTGGTTTTGAGTAGCATTGTTGACTCTCTGTTATGTATCTTTCTAAATTGTTCAACATATGAAACCCAGGTTGGATGGATTTACAGAGACAATAAGTAGAATAAGGGTGCCTGGGGGTTATGACAGGGGAGGGCATGTAATGAGGAGCTGATATCAAGGAATACAAGAAGCAAGAAAATGTTATAAAAAGATTATGGCATTGATTGTACAACACTGACTGGTTGATATGTCTGAACTATTGAATGGTATGATGTCTGGATTAGGTCCTAAAACATGATTTAATACAAAAAGAAAAGCAAATGGGACAAGAGATATCATTGCTGATTTCAGAGGGATTGTGCCTAAAAGCAGACCAGAAACATATTCACCTGTGTTTCGTTAATTATGAAGAAGCATTCAATTTAGTGTGTCATAACACATTAAGGGTGACATTGTGAAGAATAGGAACTCCAGAATTCTTAATTTTGCACATGCTGAATCTGTACATGGGCCAAGAGACAGTGATTCACACAGAACAAGAGACTAGTTGTATCATTTGGCTTAGTTGTTCATTTTGTTTGCTGAGTTTCTAGCTTCTGGGACCCCTAAGCATTCCTTGATTTAAGGCAGCATAACTCCAACCTCTGCCTCCATCACCACATGGTATTTCCTCTGTGTGTCTGTGTGTTTTTTCTTTGCATAAAGATACCAGTCTACCCTGATGACTTTACCTAACTTGATTACATCTGCAAAGTCCCACTTTCTAAACAAGGTTACATTCATAAGTACCCAGGGGTTAGTACTTCAAATGTAGTTTTGAGGAACACAATTCAACCTGTAACATTAGCCTATGCACCAGAAACATGGACAAAGTTAGCACACCCAAATGTATACCCAACTATTATGAAAACAATGTAGTAAGTATGTAAAATGTGTTCCAGAAACGTAGAAATCTTATCCTATCTATAGAGTTTATATATGGGCTATGCTAGTTACTGAAAGCGTGGTTTGAATGATAGTGGAACTGGAGCTCAGAGGAAGTAGAGGTCACTATGGAATAAAAGGTGAGCCTCACAGAACAGATAGGAGTCACATGGGCCGAGGGAAATCTCAACAAGGAATGGTATCAGCAAATACTTGGAATTAACCATACATAAATCATGTTTGAAAGATACAGAGAACTACCCCTCCCCTAAAGTAGAAGATTTCTTGATAATAATGATAACAATAGTAAAAACAGTTAACCATATGTTAAAGGAAGCCCTGGTGGCATAGTGGTTATGTATTGGAGTGCTAACCACAAAGTCCGCAGTTCAAAATTACCATCTGCTCCACAGGAGAAAGATAGGGTTTTATACTCCCATAAAGCCTTACAGGCTTGGAAACCCACAGGAGTCATTTAACCCTGTTTTTTGACATTATCCTATAGGGTTACCATGAGTCAGAACGACTCAGTGGCTTTGAGTTTGGTTTGGTTTTTTTGAGTGCTTAGTAAGAACCAGTTATCTCTCTCTCTCTCTCTCTCTATCTATCTATCTATATATAAATTTTCATAACTTGGTGTTAAGTAAAAGGTTCTGTTTAAATATGTGCTACACAATCAAGTAACATTTCTCAGTGTCATGATTATTAAATTAATTTAAATGACAACAATGCTAACTCATTGATTATGTCTTCAGTAATATGCTAAAGGTTCTCCCTAAATTAACAAATTTTCTCAAGATTTCAGGAACTTTTACTTTCATTACAATTAATTCTCCTTTCAGGTTGGCAAATTCATTAAAAATGGATAAATGAGACATTCATGAACCAAAACTATTGACAATCAACAGTGGAATCAGAAAAAGAATTCAGCAATGACCTAGATAGTAAAGGAGCTTTGAACATGACCTATGTTCTCATCCAAGGTCTACCACTACAGAGCTGTGTAGTCTTGGGAAAGTTAGTTATCCTTTCTGAACCTGAAATTATCTATGTTACCTAGATGTTGGTATAGTTCATGAAACGACATGTACCAACTGCCTAACACAGTACTGGGCCCAGACTGGACAAATACAGCACCAGGTCCTCATTAAATGTACCTTCTCCTGTCATTCTCCAGCTTAATTTTGAGTAAGGTGGACCCACCTTGAGTCCTTAAAGCTTGATTACGGTCTAGAAACTGTCATAAGAGAAAAATGGTAATAATCCCTCCTTTTTAAATTAAATGGCAGAGGTTCCTTTATTTAAAAGAATTCCAAATGTATCTCCTATGTCTTATAACCACTTTAAAAATTAAATAACGGTTCAAAGAATTTTCCCCAAATCCAAGAAGAGTCCATTTTTATACTTAAAATCATTATAAAAGCCTAATAGTACCTCATTCAGTGCTGGTTTGATGGCACCTTAATTCATCGAAGAGCAGAAAACTCATTGAAGAGAGTCATAAATTAAAAGAACTCTAGGCAAAAATTGCTTTTTTTTTCCTTTGTCTCCTTTGAAACCCATAACTAAACATTACAAAATATTTTTTCCAATGACGAAAACAAATTGATTCAAACTTATGGTGACCACGTGTGTTTCAGAGTAAAACTGTGCAGAGTTTTCAAAGACTGTGCTGTTTCAGAAGCGATTCTCCAGGCCTTTTTTCTTAGGAACTACTGGGTGTATTTGAATGGCCAGCATTTAGCTGAGTCAAAGAAGACACATCTGTTTGTGCCACCCAGAGGACCTTAGAGACTCATGGATAGATGAAGAAAGAGATAGGAGGAAGTGAGGGGTTGATTTGATAGTTCTTATTTTAACTGTCAAAACAAGTTCTTAGTTTAAAATTAGGGGCCAAGTTAATTGATTCAGATTCTCAGATATGGCGTCTTTTTTAGACCAGGTTGAAACAAAAAAGAGAATGCAAAAATGGAAACAATGTTGGCTGGAAGGAATGTACCCACTAAGCAATAACCATAACTGCGATTGTGGCCGTATGTAAACTGACGACCTGAGCCTTTCTAATGGGTTATTGGCTGGACACCATGGGATTTTGCCAGTGGAAGAAGTCATCAAAGTTCCACTTGACAGAATACAAATTGAAATGAGAAAGGTTAAATTCAGAAACAGAGGGAAACAGCAGAAATTGGGACCAGAAGAGCTCTTGTGTCCACTCTAATATTCAGAAGATACCTTTAAAAGTAGAAAGACGGTAGGTAGAAAATCTCTATAATGGCTATGTGACTTTGGGCAAGCAACTTGATCATTCAATAGCCACAGTTTTAAAAGAGCCATAATAAAAATAACCTCACAGTGTTGTTGTTGGGATTCAACAAGATAACATATGTAAAATGCTTTTAAACTACATATGTAATGCAAGATCACAAGCTGGTAGCCACAAAGTATTTGATTAGACTAAAGGGGTTTTGTGAATTTTAAATGATAGTGTGTTTTTAAATTCTGGAGACTCCATATTAAAATCTGAATTTAGAGTTTCTCCTTAAAAATAAGAAATTCTGCAAATACAAGACCAAATTTCCCCATAGCCATAATGGGATGGTTATTAACAACTTTCAGCACCATACACATTCATACACTATGAGACGTAGTTCCCAGCAGGCCTCATTGTTCATCAATGTAAATCTGGCCCTTGTTGATGTAGAAGATCCACAATATTGATTTAAGACTTGAGCCAAACATCAGATTTTATTATTATTCAGCCATAATCATCTTGAGGCTTAATATAGACAGATAAAGCATTTCCCAAGGAGCCAAGTAGAATAAAATATATGTACAGTGAACCCTTGCCACTTCGCGCTTCGACTTCCGCGGCTTCACTCTATCGCGGTTTTTGCATAACAGCGCATGCTCTGTCATTACTGCCACTGATTGGCTCATACTGTACACGCTTGATGCCATAAATAATATAATAAATAATAAATGATAATTGTAACGTCCAAAATGTTTTACTGTATTTTCCCTTTTTCGTTTAATAAATTGGGTAATACGAGTGTAATGGTGACTAAAGGGTGTTTTTTCGTGTCCTCTATGCTCTAACTACGAAAATATTTTATTTACAAATAAGGAATCCTACTTCGCGGAATTTCATTTATCACGGTAGGGTCTAGAACCGATTAACCGCGATAAATGAGGGTTCACTGTATAAGCCATCTGGCTAGAAGTCCAAAGCAGACATGTTTGTTTTAAAACATTGCCATTTTTGCAGAAATATTTCTTGGACATAGAGTGGCCCATTTATGTTTCCTTTATATCTTTTGTAAACTGGTCTATTTGTAAAGAGAATGAGATGTTGACATAAATATATTTTCTCCTTGCAAGTTTGTAAATCTATTTCGTATTCTCACCCAGCGGGAAACGTTTGTGTAGAAGCATCCCGAGACACTAAGGTACTGGAACGTCTTCAGCGGTATGGCTCCATCTCCTGGTCTCAATAGCTGGGAGAGAAGGATGGACCTCAGTGAAAGGAAATTTAAAAAGTAGGAAGAAAAGTCTTGCTTTCCCTGTACAGTAAGTGGATTACGCTCTCTCTAGTTTAGTTGCTCAAGTTTAGTTTTCAAGAACCTGCTTCCTGGAAAATGGTTAAAATGCATTTTTGAAGTTTAAAACGATCAGCAAGCTGGTGTTAATTGTGGAATGCATGATCATTACATGTGATTAGGGATATCGCAATATAATGTTCTATTTGAAATGCTGCCAAAAATCCAGAAAGTCATCTATTGATTCCTTTCAATAACCTCATTTTCCCCACGCCTCTTTTAGGATTATAATTCACTTT
>NW_022103898.1:69521021-69535193 GCF_000313985.2 Echinops telfairi | reverse complement strand
GCTTATACATAAGTAGATAGGTACATGCCTATATTTGTACCTCTATAAATGTCTTTTGCCTCCTAGGTCTTTCCTCTATTTCCTTTTACTTTCCTCCTGCCCCACTAACATATTCGACCTTCATTCGGCTCTCAGTACGTCCTCTCGGCTACATTGCACTTAATAAAACCCCACCGGGCATTCTATGCCCTCCTTGCCATCAATTTTAGATCCCTTGTTGTTATGTTACCTTGTCCCTGAGTTTGTTGGCTCCCCCCTGCCTTTCCCTTGCCTCCTCCTCTCCCATGTCCCCACCGCCCAAGCCCAACATCGGTCCCATTGTTTTCTTCTCAGGATTGTTTATCCTGCCTATCTTTTGTAGATAGACATAAAGAAAAAAGAAAAGAAAGCCTTTAAATAGTTCCAGGTCTGTCTGCTGACCCTTATAAATGTTTTCCAATCCGGTGATGAGGTGGCATGCCCTGCCCCCTGAGTCAGAAGTCTATTTTTGAGATTCCTCAGGGACTTCATTGTTCTGCTTCCCTTGCTGCTCCGTTGTGCTTCCTTTGAGTTTCACCCCTCAGTGGGGGTGGAGGGAGGGAAGGGTCAGACTCAGGGTAGCTACATAATTTCATATCAACTTGAAGATATATAAAAGTATAGGGATGGTATTCAACCTTCCAATCTGGTCATCGCCTGATGGTACCCCTTGTGTGCATGACCTTCTCATAGGGAGGGTTCTGGGGACTTCTCTCTTTGCCTTCACCTTCCTGCTGGATCACCCTGATTGCTGCCAGAGCCACTGCCATTGGATCCACACGACTTGGCACCACTGGCCTGTGATCTTCCTGCATTCTGCGACATTGCATGTGGCTGTGCGAGCCTAAAGAGGGACTTATGGACCAGTATAGGACTTACGGACTTGAGTTAGACTGGGCTGCCATGCTTTCTTTATATTTTTTTTTAATTAATTCTATGGATTTGTTTCTCTAGTCAAGCTAGCCTAACAAACCTTCCAAAAGAAGAGTTGGATTTAATAGCCTAAATAAAGTTCTCAGGATCTTCATTTGATGATGTAATATGACTCCAAATAAGAAAAATATATAATAAAACAGTGGCAAATACCCAGTAATAATGGGAGCATAGTTGCACGTTGGGCGGCTAACCAAAAAAAAAGGAGCAGTTTGAAACCACCAGCCTCTCCATGGGAGAAAGACCGGGCTTTCTATTCCCATAAAGAGTTACTGTCTCAGAACCTCACAGGGGCAGTTCTATCCTGTCCTGTACTGATGCTATGAGTGAGCCCCGGCTCAGTGACAGTGAACTTGGTTTGAATTTTGGTTGGTGTACAAAGTATGAATCTAGGGAAATTGAATACTGCCATAGATTAAATTGAATGCATCAATATCTTGGGCACTAACCCTATAATAACCTATTCAATCAGGAGAATTTAAGTGCCAAGAATTGTTTTGAATTGAATTCATACTGTCTTCTATACCAGAAAATTCAAGCCATATTCAGAAGAAAACAAGGAAGGAAGAATATCACTGGCTATGTCAGATGGCTGAAAACAGAGAATATCTGTGTTTTATTTACTATGTGAAGACATCTGATTGTGTGGATCATAACAGATTGTGGATAATATTACAAAGAACATAAATTCTAGACTACTTAATTGTGCTCATGAAGAACCTGTACATAGAGCAAGCGAATGCCATTCAAGAAAAAGGAAATAAGTACATGGTTTAAAGCGAGAAAAAGTGTGTTAAAGGGGAGGGCAGATTTCAGAAGAACTTCCAAACAAAAGCGGACTAGGCCAGCTACTGAGAGCCATCTGAATAGCAGCAGAATATTGCCTGACATTGTGCCATATGAGCTCCTCTGTGTGGAAGAGCTATTGTGGCAAAGTGAAGCCAATCAATCGCACGGCATGGATGGAGCTAAGCATGCAGGACTTTCATTTACTGATGGGGCATGCCCGACCCAAAATTAGAAAAATGGCTGTAAACATCAATTAATAATTAGAACATTAAATGCACAATTAATACTTTTTGGTCTTGCAAAATTCACTTCTACCACCAAGGCCATATTTTCCTACAACGGATCTTTCCTCTTTGGTTCCAACTTTGTATTCCAATCACCAGTAATGATCAATGAATTCCATGTTTGATCAATTTCAGACTAAAGAATTTGGTAGAATTCCTCAATTTCATCATTAATATTAGCATTTGGCAATTATTTATTTTTTAAAACCATTTTATTGGGAGCGAATACAGATATCATATCATTCCTGAGTTCAATCACATCAGATAGCATTGTTCAATTGCTACCACAACTAGTTTCTAAACATTCTCGTCTTTCTTGAACTCCTTGATACCAGCTCCCCTTTACCTCCCTCCCCAACAGAAACCCTTATACTACTTGCTGTCTCTATCATCAGTCTGGCGTCTCATATACTGAAAAACAGAAAGCAAAAATTCAAGCTGGTTACCTCCAATGACAAAATACATCTGATATAAACCCCAATATGAAGAAGGAGAAAAAAAACACACCAGAAAATGTTGAAAACTAGATCAGGCCCAATTTGCATCCGAGTGGGTATCGACTGACAGGGTTTTAACCATTCAAGTCAGGTGTATCATTTTGATCCCCTATAGTCATCTCTCCAGTGTGCTCTGTTTGGTAACCAGCTTCTTCCCACTCTGTTATTGATAGAGGGAAATCACCAGAGGCTTACTCCTGTGTGGATTTCGCAGATGTGTCTTGGGCCTCACTGTCATGCATAGCCTTCTGTGCACCAGAATCTCACAATTTAGGTTCTGATACTATTTTCTCCTTCTCCTTCAGTTTATGTGATTTATAATCCTTCAGGTACTGGTGTTGGTGTGCTTCTTCCATGTGTACTTAGTTGACATCTCACTTAGATGGCTGTTTGTTTGGAAACAAGTCTTTAAGACCCTAGACACGATAATTTTAAATAATACTTCTATTAACTTGTCTTCCTTGTAGGTATATAGCTATTACCTGAACACATACAGCATTGTGCTTCATGATAGATCTTGAAATATTCTTTTAGATGATGAACACACCATTCTTCTTGTCACCATTTGTCACTCCTAGCATAGTAAACCATATGATAGTTAGATTCCAAATGGCCATTACCAGTCCATTTCCGATGACTAATTTCTAACGTGTTGATTTTTTTGCATTCCACTTTATTGTTTGCAACTTCTAACTTGGCTATATTTATTCTTTGTACATTCCATATCCCAGTTATTACTGGATGTTTGCAGCTATTTCATCTCATTTGCCCATGAGCAAATGAAGGTACTCAAATCCATCTACCTCATGATGGTTGACTGTACTTTTAAGAAGCAGTTCTTCCCGGGTCATATTTTGAGTGCCTTCCAATCTGAGGGGCTGTTCTTCCCTGGAACAATGCCAGACATGTTCCACTGCGATTCATAAGGTTTATACTAGTTAATCCCTAAGAAGTGTACCACTTATTCCTTTTTTCTAGTCTGTGCTTAGTTTGGAAGCCCTGCTGAAACCCATTCACCATGAGGGAAGGTGGTGATACTTAAAATAATGATGGCACAACTCCCAGCATCACAGCAACGCATAAGCCATCAACTTATAACAAACTAATACACAAGTGGGGTCATATAGCCCAGACATGTGCAAATATAAAATAAGAACAAGTAGATGAAAAAATATTTGGCAATTAAATTATCACATTTATTAACACTGAACAAATATTTCATTTCTTTGATTTGTTATTATTGTTCTCTAAAGCAAATTAAAAACAAAAAACTCACAGTCAGTGCCATTGAGTCAATGCTGGCTCATAGCTACAGAAGGACAGTGTACAACTGCCCTGTGAGTTTATGAGACTGTAACGGTTTATGGGGGTACAAATCTGTCTTGCTTCCAAGAAGCGACTGAAGGATCATAGCCCAATGCATCATCACTAGCGTCTAGAGCTCCTCAAGGCATATTTTAAAGTATGTTACTTATTTTGATAGCATACAAATTATGAGACTCTTAATTAATAGTGCTTCTTGCTCATTAAATCAAAAAATAATGATTCTCTTTTGTTCTAAGATGGTAATAAATATGAACTGTGATCCAAATTTTTAGAATTGCAAATCACTCAATAATTTTATCAGTCTGAGAGACTGAGAGAAAGGCAATATGAAGGTAAGTAAAAACTTACTGCTACAAACTCATAAAATCTTTATAAAACAAATCCTCCACCTAGTCTATCCCTTCTAGATGGCATGTCCATCTCTCTAACTCTTTCCTGGAGAATTTTGCACTTTTTAATTTACACCATGTCAAAATGACTTTTTGCTTCCTTGAAGGACTCAAAATTTGTTCATTTTAATTTTTTTTTTAAAGTTTGAACAACAGAAGAATTCTGAAGAGGCTGTGGGGCAATGGGGTAAGGTTTCACTATGAAATTCTGGTATGAAAGCTCTTGCTATCCTCAAAGAAGAAGCCAGGTTGTGATGGGGAAAAAAATTCCCTGACACAACTTTCCTGATTTTTGTCTCACCTGGGTAGATGCCAATTTTCTGAAATCTTTTTATAATAAACAGCCAGGATCGTATTGTATCCTTCAAGATAATAAATCAAGATCACACCTTTTGAAGCCTAAAACACCATGGCCATAAGCGTCTGAGCTGGCCAATCTGCCCTGAAATTCACTGGCCCAGCAGATGCCTCCAAAGCCACCGTTTACTGCACCTCTTGTAGGAAGACACTCTACTGAGCTGAAGACAAGTGTGTTATGGAGAAAACTTGTCTTGCTTCCATTGTTGATCACAGAGACATGTTTAAACATATTTTTAATAAACCCATGCATGTGTGGATTGGAACCCTGTTAGCGATACTCTAATTTATCCTCATGCTTGCTGAAAGGTTGGTGATTCTAACCAGAAACCCCTCCGAAGGCAGACCTGATGACCTGAGTTCGAAGGTCAGAACCTTGGAAACCCTATGGAAGAGGTCTACTCTGCACACAGGCAGACTCCCTGCGTCAGCAGAGACTCACCAGCCACTAACAGCACTGTTGAAAGAGAACACGAAATGCCATCACTCATACAGAATGTATCTGTGGACCATAGGGGGTTGGGATTCTAGTTTGAGAAATACCAAAGTAGGGCAGGCCAGCAAAGAACCAATCTTGAAATGTTTTATTATATCATAAATGACACTCTTGCAACCTAGCCAAAGCTAAAATGTGAACAGAATACTCAAAATAGATTTTTGTGGGAAAGGCATGAGTGTCAACAATATTTTTAATTGTGATGTTTAGTTCTAAATGCTGATTTACCATGGAGATATGAAATCATCCAATAAACCAGTTTGTTAATCTTTAACATTTGTAAAAAACATTTCACAATTAACTTAATAACCTAATTTGGTATCTACTCTTTCCACACCAAAACAAATATGAAAACTATTGGCACATATCAGTTTAGAGGGAAGTGAGCAATAGGACCTAGTTGGGCAGGACTTTCAAACCAGTTTCCCAAGGGTGGAAGAATGCAGAATGGAACTCAGTCCTAACTCTATTGCTTCACTTGTGAATGTTTAGTCAAACGGAATATTATCCATCCCAAATCCTGTTTCCTGTGGGATTGAATTTTTATGCTAATGAAGAAAATCAAAGTGAAATAATATATAAAAATGGGTTCCTTTTTACCAGTGCAGTGGCAATGAAATGTGGTGAGATTGTGGAGACCATTAACTTGTCTTTCAGAATTATTTTTGTAAGGAATACATAGTAAATTGAGTATCTATTAAAATATCATATTAGAATACACTGATTAGTTTTAAACTCTTTGTGAAACCATGGAACTGCAATCTGAGAGACTCACAGAGGGATCTCATGAATTGAAATTGAAAAACAGTCCCCATTCTCAGCTTATGTTTTGCCCCTCTAGCTAACTAGTCCCTGCGGTATGAAGGTGGGCAGTTGAGACCCCTAGCAGCTCGGCCGGAGGAAATATGGGACTTTTTTACTGCCGTGAACAGTCATTCTCAGAAACCGACAGGGGCAAGTCTGTCTTTTCCTCCAGGCTCACTGTGCGTCGGCATCGACTCCGTGGCTGTGAGTCTAGTGTTGGTTTTGGAGCTAACCAGTTGCTGTCAGGGTGATTTAAACTGACATTGACCCTCGAGTTGCAAAGCAGAATTGCATTCCATAAGATTTCCATAGATCTGACCTTTCAGGAGCAGATCGCGAGACCTTTCTTCTGAGATGCCTGAAGGTGGATTTGAATTGCCAATTTTTAGGTTAGTGGGCATGCGCTCTCAACTATTTATGTTACTTACCACTAGCCACTGGATTAGTAAAGGTCATGAGTAGACGGGAAAGCATGAAATGCTTGCTCTGAATTTAACCTTCCTTTTTTAGTATAAATTTCTCTCTGATTTTGGTGGAGAAGTAGAAAGAACTTGCAGTTCCCTAACTTTGAAGACATGGAAAGAGAAATGCATAAATGCCTAACTAGAATGGTTAGCGACGCGCCACGCAGTGCCCGTGTGAGATTCCCACTCCCCCCTTTTCACTCGGTCATGCCTGCCGTGGTTGCCAGGGGCTAAGAGCACTATTTAATTCCGCTTGGCCTCAGTTCCTTGAGAAGAAACAATGACATTGACAGGGTCTATCAAGAAGCTTAAGACTAAATCAAATGAGCTATTAAGAGCCATTTCCAGGTGGAAAATGTTTAGTTCATGGATTTTTACCTGGAGTCACACCAACTTATATTAGTATCCATAAGAAATTTAATCATTTCACATCCAAATTATCAGTATAAGGTTTAATGTAGTTTGATTGCCTCAAATTCGATTAGGAATTAATTTAGTTCATATAGCTCATATAAAAAAGTTCATATAGGATGCTCGCTATGAACAAATAATATTTTAAATCCATTAGTTTTCATTTCAGTAAATTATAGTAACAACCATAATGTTTTAGTGTGATGCTATTAACATAAACAAAATACAGATGCAGTATTTGTGCTTTTTATTTTATTTTTTTATTTGCTTGTTTGTTTTATCATCTTCAGAAGTCAGGAATTAATGGAAGTAGGGGAGACTGAGGCAGGCCCACTGACAGCAAACACACAGGGGCGGGGGACAGGTAGCAAATTTGGTCTTGAACTTGAGGAATGAGAAAGTGAGGACCCTTGTGCCTGGGGTGTGGGGTGCAGGGGAAAGAAGGTCGGTGTGAGGGAGGCCTGAGTGGTCCAGCGGGGGAGGCCACAGGGCCCACCCCTCAGTGCTGAGGAAAGGCACTTGGCTCAGTCTCCTTCAGCCCACAGCCCATCCCAGGAGATGGGAGTCCCCTGGGCCCTTCCAAGGGCCTGGCAGCCGCTGCTGATTGAACTTCTGGAAGAAGTTTTTGCCAAACTCCTAAGTGCCGATCGTAAGTGCACGGGAGGGGACGGCTTGATGATCCAGGCCAGGAAACGTGCAAAAAGCCCTTTGATGGCTGGCTCCACGGCCTGGATCCTCCGCAGCAGCAGCCAGGTGGAGTCGACCAGTGGTGGCCTCACTCTCAGAGCCTCCACTGTGCCCAGCGCGACCTGGCGCTGGGTCTTCACCACGTCGAAGGGCAGGGTCAGGGTGGCTGCCACCGTCCCTGAGATGCAGCCAGCCACAAAGCTGATGCCCACGGATGTCTGGTCCTTTGGCCTGGGCCCACTCAGCCAGCTCTTCACCAGCTCTTAGTTGAACCAACACAGGGCTGAGAAGGGCACGTCCCGCAGGGCAGCCACAGGGAGCGAGCGCCAGCCGCCCGAGCGGCCGGGGGCCTGCACAAAGGCGCCCAGTTCCCCAAAGGACAGGTGGTGCGCCTGTAGCTTCATCCTCACCAGCTCAGGGGCTGACCACAGTCACAGTGCCCAAGCGGGCCAGAGTGCCAGCCACCATGGGGGCATAGAGGTCAGAGGTCAAGATCTTGAGTTTGTCACAGGCAATGAAGCAGATGGCAGTGACTGGCACAATCCTGGCGCCCTCGTGCCACACAATCTTCACCAAGACACCCCTAGTGCGGGTGAATCAGGGAGGATCCTGAACCCAGGTAGCACAGTGCGCACCGTGCGGGCACAGGGTGAGGGCCTCGGGCCCCCGCTGCAGTCCCGCAGGCCCTGCCACTGGGTGTAGGAGACGCTCCAGAGTCCGGAGGGCAGCTTCAGTTCAGTGGCCCCCGAGGGGCGCTGGGACAGCAGACGTACCTCCACCACGTCCAGGGCCGTCGGGAACAGAGAGGTGACCACTGCTCCAGCGCCCAAGGCCACCACTTGCTGGAGAGGGCTAATGCCCCCGTCCGGGTCAGCCGAGTGCTGCAGTCTCCACCGTGACTCAGGCCGGTGCCCGGTGGCACAGCGCCCAGAACCCCATGTGCCCCCAGGGACTCCGCAGCTGGGGCAGGTCAGAAGAGGACTCTGCTTCCATTTGTGCGTTTTAATTGCTCGTTCTTACTTCAGGAAACTGAGTCATTGATTTGTTTTTCGTTTGTCCATTTGTCTTTTTTGCAGGCACGTATAACAATTCAGAGTCAGGGTAGGGTAAATTGACTTATACATATGTTATAATTCTTAAAGTACATTTAGGTAAAGCGCAAATAAATTAACTGACAAATAACTTTAATTTCAAATTGATGCTATCACTTTTATTCTTAATTGGCCAAAAAATGTTAATGTCACTATTATTTTAAATATAATTTCTTAATTAAAATCCAAACTATTAATGGGGAATAAGAGAATGACAAAAACTAAGTCTAAAAGAAAGAAGAAAGAATAAAAAAAATTAAAAAACTAGACCAGAAAGGAAATAAGTGGGACAAGATTATATTATAGATTTAGAGTCCAGTGGTTCTCAACCTTCCTTTAATACAGTTCCTCCTGTTGTGGTGACTCCCAACCATAAACTTATTTTTGTTGCTGCTTCATAACTATCATTTTGCTACTGTTACGTATGGGGAGACCTCTGTGAAAAGGTCGTTCGACACCCCCACCCCAAGAGGGGTCACGACCCACAGGTTGAGAATGGCTGATTTTGACCCAAGTGTAGGGGAGCCCTGGTACTGTAGCGGTTACAAGTTGGGCTGCGATCCAAAAGGTCCACAGTTTGAAACCACCGGCTACTCTACAGGAGAGAGATGGGGCTTTCTGATTTCCGGAACAGTTACAGTCTCTTGGAAACTAAGAGGGACCGTCTTGCCTTGTCCTTTTGGGTCGCTAGGAGTCAGCATTGACATGATGGCAGTCTTGTTGTTGTTGTTTATATCAATTATACTATTGTGATTTTTATATTTACAGTTATTAAAATCTCCTACCTAGAAATGGTCCTTAAGATCTGTATTAGGATGGGTTGTCTAGAGAAACAAAACCAATGACACTCAAATATGTATAAGAAAGGACTTCATATCAAGAAGTAATTTCAGATGTGAGGGTGACCTGGCTGCGACATCTGCCACCCAATTGATCGCCAGGGTTGATTCGGTTGATCTGGCTGGTAGGTGGGTGTCCCCTTCTTCCCTCACCACTCCATGTGCATCTCCCCGAAGCTGTGTGCTCAGTTGAAGAGGACGACCTTCCCCGATAGAAGGAGGACCATCCTTCGGGCAAGGGTATACGAGTAGCTGCACTCCCTGCTAGAACTTCCAAACAAGTCTCAAGGAGTAATTTCATATCAAGAAGGCACCCTAACCTTAATGAATAAGATCTTGTAGCAGTTAGATTTTATGTCAATTTCTGTGAAAGTGTAGGAGTGAAGTCCAACCCATCATTCAGGTCACAATCTGATGATGACTCCTTGGGGTGTGACCTTTTCTACAAGAGAGACAGAGAGAACTTTTCCTTCTTCTTTTTTGTCACCTTTGCCTTCATCCTTGCTGGGACTCTGCGTCTGCCTCCTTCAGCCTTGCTGGGACTCTGTGTCTGCCTCCAGGCATGGCCCCATGTGGGCCACCGACCTTGGGGGTCAACCGCCAAGCTGTCCACACCCCACCACGTTCTCGCTGACCTTGGATCCACACAACTCTGTACCCAGCTGCCTGTGATCTTGGTGCTTCCCACTTCACCTTCGGGCTCGTTGGCCTGCAGCTACATGAGTCTGACGGGCCCCAGCTAGCATGAGACCCGTGGACTTGAGGTTGACTGGGCTTCAATGCCTTCTTGATATGAAATTATTATGCTTGCTGTACTGAGACAAAATGAAGAAAAGAGAATATGAAAAGGGAAAATAGAAGGTAGTTAATTTACCCATTATTGGGCCCTGTCCAAGCAAGAAATTTGAACCAGAGTCCAATAACTTCCAAATCCACCACCTTGGGCCAGCAGTCATTTGCTTTTCTCACAGCTTCAAGATCAAGGGAGTATTTCTGTTCCTTTAATCTGCTACCAAATCAAACCAAACTCCCTGCCATCGAGTCTATGCCGACTTGTAGCGACCCTGTAGGACAGGGCTGAGTTGCTGAGAGTTTTGTTTCCCCCTCAGATTGACTGGTCATTTCAAACTGCTGACCTTGCTACCCTGTTTCCCCCAAAATAAGACAGTGTCTTATATTAATGTTTGCTCCCAAAGATGCACTAGGTCTTATTTTCAGGGGATGTCTTATTTTCCCATGAAGAAGAATTCGGTACACATTTATTGTTTATTGTTTTATTAAAAGAGATGTCACACTTCCTGTATGCTCCAATTGCGCTATGGCTAACAGTGAGCTGCACAACGTCACCTGCCGCTACGGTCCAGAGTCCAGAGTCCAGAGTTACGGTAGCTTCAGGGGGCCTTATTTTGGGGGAGGTCTTATTTTCGGGGGGATGCCTTATATTTCAGTGAGAGGCAAGACTATAAGTAGGCCTTATTTGGGGGGATGTCTTACTTTTGGGGAAATGGTATTAACAGCCCAATGAGATATCCACATGTGCCACCAGGTTCATTTAATCTGCTACAGTTGTGTTTACAGGTAAAGTCTAAAGCTCCTAGTGGGATTTCCAAATCAGATCCTTCTAGTGTGACCTATCAAGGATGTTGTGCACCGCTAAAGGAGACAAGTCCTAAGTTCTGGTTACCTATATAGCCAGCCAGGCCCGTGGCCTGACTCACCAAGAGCTAGATAGAAACTCCAAAAAAAAAACAACTGATTAGGAATATAATACAGGGCATATTCTCCCATCAAGGGTCTGTATACCAATGTTAAGCGTTTTTCCCACAGCCTGGTCCCCCTCCTGGTTTACCCACCAATAGAAGTGAAATCACTTTCTCTGAGACAGACATGTCCCACTCTCACCTCTGGAATTAAATTTCCATTAAGCTTCACTGAGGACACTTGTAGGAGTGTCTACTTATTTGGGGTGACTGTGGAACAATGCTGTATTTCAGAACTGACTCGTCTTCTCCCTCTTCCTCCAACATGAGAAACTGCCCCCAGTTGAAGTGAGGCCTCCTCTTATGAAGTGGTTTTTTAAATGTACATAAGATGAATGACATAAGGATCAGCAGCATTAGGGAGGCACACCACCTCTTTGCTTGTCAGATCAGATTAGAAGATGACATGACCTGAGAACAGATACCTGCCTTTGGCTTGCTGTTTATCCTTACAGTAGAGATCTCGTACAATATTTGTCCTTTTGTGATTGACTAACTTCACTCAGCATAATGGTTTCCAAGTACATCCATGTCGTGAGGTGTTTCATGGTTTCACCACTGTTTTCTAGGATATGTAATATTTCATGTATGTATACATCAGAGTTTCTTTATCCACTCCCTCACGAATAGGCATTTGAGCTGTTTCCAGCATCTTCCTGTTGTGAACTGTGCTGCAATGACGATGGGAGAGCTCCCATCTGTTCAGGTTCTCTCTTTCTTCTTTGGGCTAAATACCAGCAGAGGCATTACTGGATTGTATGGGATTTCCCTTCCTCGGTGTTTTATGTCAGTCCATAGCGCTTTCCACAAGGATAGGTACTTACAGTTCTACTCTGATGCACATGGTGGCATCCTAAGTCAGAATCAACTAGACAGTAGCTGGTGTTTTGATTTTCTCTCAGTCCCTATTTAAAAAATGCTGTTTTCCTCTGTGAAGCTTTTCAGATCTTATTAATCGTCTGCGTGTATGTATATCTCTATGACATATATAATATTAATAGTGGTACGTATGTGCGTGTTTATGAAACTAAAAAGTATACATTTGTTTTACAACTATTTTCTCTATTTCTCCCGCTGGCCTTGCCATAAGCTCTAAAAGGGGAATTTAACCATGGACTATTAGGAACAAACCATGGCTAAAGAATTGCTAAATATCTTGACTGCCTCTTATTGGCCTGCAGATTATAAATAAAGATGGCAGTTGGAAATCTTACCTATTACCCAAATCTTCAATCCATAGAGGCAACGATCTGATTAGCTACATCAGCCACTCTGTCCTTTTTTTGAAAAAGTTTTAAGTTATTTATGCATCTTACTATATTTAGGGGTATTAAAATTAAATTATTAATGTTCAAAGTACAATAAAGGCACATAGTGTAATAAATCTGGGAAATTGATTCTACTTTTCAAGTCATTTTTCTGGGTTTTTTTGGTGGGGGGGATTGTTTGATTTTAATGGGAAGGGGTTTTTGAAGTAGTTAATAGTTTTGCAATCATTTGTGGGGGTCTCTATGGAAAACAACAAGAGAATTTGCCTTTATTTTGTAAGACTGACTTTCCCACAGATATCATTAGTCCTTTTAGGATGGAATATTCAAGATTTCTCTTGTAGATCATTCATAATAATACGATCCAAAAACCAACCATGTAGGGGGAACTCTAGTTGTTTCTTAATATAGCACTATTTTATTTTATTCTTTGTGATACAACAGACCTTGAAAATGGCTATGGATCAGAACTCATGGAGCCTCACAAATCTAACACCACCCTGATGTAATTCTAGGAGAATGGACTACAAGTCTGAAGGGACTTGGCCAAAAGCTCAGGCTTAGATTTTCATTTGAGGAAGCACAGCTGGCAAGAGAACACAGAGTGCTATCGTTCCCAAGAATTGTTTGGCTTTCATCCAGTGTGCATTGAAACCTCGTGGAAAACTCGGGGGCTGTAAAGGAATGCAGGGCATTCACTGCTCATGACAGTCTAGTGTCTCCACTGTCATGAAAATAGGGTAAAATATATTGTTGACCCAAAGCACAAAACAGAATGCACGTTATGATCCTATTTTATTAAATACGTAGGACCCAGAATATCTGAAAATAGTTTCAAGAAAATGTGCTTGTCTCCTACATCCAATCCTTGACATTTGCATGACCTTGAGGAATCAATTGTCTAAACCATTTTTTCCAATTTGAAATATAAGCAAAAAAAGGGGAAAATAAGAAAAAGTCACTAGCTATGCCATCAATTTAGGCAGGACACATGTTAAAACCTTCTATTTCCCTTTTGATAATTAGTACAAGACTAAGTATTAGGAGAGGTTCCAAGAATATTGCATGACATTTAATATAATTGGATTGAATGGATGCAATTTGAGTAGGCCATCTTATGTTAAATAAAATAATTCAGGCAAGGCGCTTTGCACATTGTCTGACATCTAGAAATTGGTTGATATCCTTTAGCTATGATTATCATCATCATTATTAATTTTATACTTATGTGACCCATAAAAATATTGTAATACTGAAATCTCCAAGTGAGTTTGGAAAAGGTACTAGAGATGAAGTGTCATATAAAACTCAAAAGCTCAGCGCCATGGAGTTGATTCTGACTCATGGCCACCCTGTGGACAGGGTACTTAAGAGACTGGTTTCTGAGACAGCCACTCTTCACTGGAGTAGAAAGCCTCATCTTTCTCCCACAGAGAGGCTGGTGGTTTCAAACTGTGAACCTCCCAGGTAGCCCAAACGTAACCACTAAGCCACCAGGGCACGTGTGTGGTGTCTTACACTAGTCTTTAAAGGGAAACATTTTTTAATTAAAATCAAACAGCCTGAAGATCTGAAAGGAAAAAAATTAAATGCACCTATTAGTTATTTAATGCTATTCTTGATTTCAAGAGTTAAGTGATTCCGAGTCAAAATATTTTCATAAGAAGGGCATTTATAGAGGTCTAGATAAAGACGTACATATGCAAATATATTTATATGAGGATGGGGAAATAGATCTATGAGCCTACATTTATAGGTT
>NW_022103898.1:69518858-69520047 GCF_000313985.2 Echinops telfairi | reverse complement strand
AAAAAAAAAAAAGAATTGTCAAAACATGAGTTTTTATTGCCCCTAAACAACAAAAATAACTAATTTTTGTAACCAGAGATAATTCATGTACAAACCCCATCCCTGCTGCTTGCTGCTTTACTCACTGGGGAACTTGCTGACGAGGAGCAGCTTCCCAAAGTGACCTCGTCCGAAGAACAAGAGAACAACCTGAAACTGAGAGTCAATAGAGTAGACTCCGCTTCCTCAGTTCTGACTCTGCTCGTGTTCTTGAACTGCTTCTTGGAAGACAACTAAAAAGCATGGCAGATAAATCCTGACGGCTCAGGTTTGCATGAGTGACAGTAAAATAGACTCAACCACCCAGTGAGGTTCCAGGAATGTTCATCTAATAAAGCAATGTAGGACGTTGAACCTCTAGACAAAAGGAGACAAAGTACAAGCTCGGTGTCCCCTAAGTAATTTTTATTAACTATTATAAAACGTGATCTTCTCTGTAGTTGTTCTCAGGTTTTAATAGCTTTCCAAATGAAGTGACTGGGTTATGTTTCCAGGGAAACTGGCCTATCTTTGTGTGACAATTCCCTATCCTCTAGAAATTCAACAAGGAAAAATAATAATAGCTTTGCAGACTATGCAGGTATTTGAAGAATCAAACTATCGAAGCCATCACTTAAATTCTCACACAGGTTTGATTAATATGAAGATGTGTCAAAAGTATTACTGTGAGGGTGCTAGTTCACACAGGTTTATTCCCTAGCCCCACTCCACCCCCAGGTCTCCCCAAATAAACACGATTTTGTGACCAGTGAATAACTAAAGGTGACTTCTCTCAGGACTGTACTAGTGTTAGTGTTGTTAAGGGGCTTTCAAGAAAAAGAAAACATGTCCAATCCAAACAGTGGCTTCCAAGAGGATCTGCTGGGTGTGCCAAATTCAAGGCAAAGAAATCAGCTCAGAAGGTTAGGGTGACAATTTAAGGGATTCAAACAGGGTTCATTTTGATAAATTTTCTCAAAGGACACAGGACTTATTTTGGGGACTTATTATGAAGAAGTTAGATGACCCTGCTCTTTCCTTATGGATGACCTTTCTGGGTTTTTGTTTTTGTTTTGTCCAGCACCACAACAGAGAAGCTTTCAGAGTATAACAAAATCCGAGCAGTGTCGTGACATGCTAATTAGTCCTGCCTTTATCTTCAGATGGAATC
>NW_022103898.1:69515012-69517807 GCF_000313985.2 Echinops telfairi | reverse complement strand
AGTGTGTTTTACCTTGCCATGGCAATGGAACTACATGAGGCATTTAGGTCACGGCCATGTGATTCAGAGGGGTCTAGATTTGAGTACACTTTTACACTTTTTATTATGAAAGTATGTAATAATACTCATTGATACACAAACTGCCTAATCAATCCTTTTTCTTCTTATTCTATTTTCCCCTCTCTGAAAGTAGTTTGTGCTTATTGAAGAAAGTCTAGATATTGTAAGGAAAAAATCACACTATTGTGGTCCACTTAGATTTTTTCTAACTTTTGATCTGATAAGTAATGGTGAGCTGACTATCTGGGAAATAAATCTATTCTCCTTTGATTAATTTTTCAGGTCTTCTAGTAACAGAATTATTACAAGAGATTCATATTATATATTGTCAAATTGCTATCCAGAAAAATTGTATCTGTGTGTAAACCCAGTGGTAACATAAAAGAATGGTTAATCCCTGACAACATTAAACTGTTTTTTGCTCAAGCCCTGCCAACTAGAAGCATTTTTTAAAAAGTGACATTTTAGGCTGTGTACCTGAAAGACTGAAGACAAGAGTGAAATGAGTCTGAGTACCAACTGAGCAGACGTGTTCCTACTGAAGAAATGTATCCTGGGCATTTCTGATTCGGAATTGTAACCTATTAACTTCCCCAATAAACCCAATACTATGGGAGGAGTGATATTTTAATATTTAAATTTTCTTGAATTTCAGTGTTCAGTAATTTTCCCTTTATCTTTTTCTTTCTCCTACCTCACTGGTGTGGGGATTTTGGATGGGGACCATCTTACTAATTCACGTCACCATTTTTGACTATAGGTCAACAGTCCTTTAACTGTTCCCAGAAAAAGTACAGGAGAAATGGAAAAATGCCTGCTGACTACTACTTGGCATCTACCATTTTCTTCTTGACCTGACTTCCTTCAGGGACATCTGGAGCACACGTTTCTGCTCCTTGAGAAACTACGTGAGTGGCCTTTGACATGAATTCAGATGTCCAAGAAAGATATTTCTCCCACTCACAATCCAAAGAAATATCTTCCTTCATAAATCCTGTTGCCACCCCCACTGGGCACCCCTGTGTCTGTGTGAGTGGTGAGGCTGCTGTCACTTGCGCTTGATGCCACTACCTCTATAGGTGCAAAATAGTACTTGGAGGCCAAAGACGCCCTAGACCTCAACACTTTCTACACCTATAGGGGCAGGCAGAAGTTGTCTGCCATCTTATGTTGAACAATAGATAAAAAAGAACAGTGCTTATCACTTTTAGAAAAGGAACTCTTTTTGGCACCACCTACAGTGTTCAGCCCTCTCAGACACATACATTACATTAGAAATCAGACAGGAAGCTGAGCGTAGATGAACAGAGAACTAGCAAGCAGTAAACCCTATGTTGTTGCTATGCAGAATCACACCCTCCCGCATGACTGACATTTTGTTTTTAGTTAAGAGACTGGCATGTTCTCTTCTCTCAAGATGAGCTAGTCTCAATTTTTCCTTCCCCTAAATTCTTCCCTTTAGCATGAGTAGGCTCACTCATTACCCCATCAAGTGATTTCTGAATCCCAGTGGCATAGTTTATGGGCATTCTTCCCACCATTGCATGTACTTATATAGTTTATTTATTTATGTTTATGAATAAATTGATCTTTTGATTTTATAATTCTGTGAAGAGCATGAAGGTATTAGCTATTCATATTTTTATACCATATTAATGGTTTTGTTGGTTTGTAAAAGCTAGACTGCTTTACATAATGTATTTCAAGTCCAGTCATTTGATTATTCTTTGACTAGTTTTCTTTAGCCTAGATAAATGTATTTACCAATTTCTTTTTAAGTTTTTCTTATGCTTTTAGGCTATGAAAACACTTCCTTACCTGGACATTTTTCTAAATGAGCATGTATTTTTTTATGACTTCTTTTTATTTACTTAGTCAAAATATCTAGCTATAACTTTAAGAAACTATGTGAGGTACAAATATAACTTGAATTTTAAAAATAACTTTCCAAACATAATTTATTAAATATTTATCTCTTTCTCATTCATTTTGGATATTACCTTTAATTTATATTAAGTTCTGTACATTTATATGCTACTGATTTTCTTCATCTTACATCAAGCACACAACCCTGTGTGATCCAAAGATAATTAATAATAAGATCCAAACCTAGACAAAGGAACAATACCACTGTCTCAAAATGAAATAACGAGATGTCAGAAAGCTACAGATGATAGTAATAGCCCAAAATCCATTTTCAGGTCGCTACATGGGATGAGCCTAGAGTGCTTCCTCAATGCACACAGGCCAGGAACATCAATAACTCAAAAATCAGATGATGAGCATTGTAAACTAAATTTTAGCAATGGTGCTCAGGCTAGAATGTAGCATCTTGTGATCTGATCTTCTTATGGACCCAATGTGAATTTATTCTAAACTTTTAATATTCTGTTTTCTCATAGATGGGGGTGCCTATCAGTTTTGTATGGTCATTGTTAACAGATCCTTGCTTGGTGTCTGCTCTAATCTTGTATAGTCATCCATACAGAGAACTGAGGTGGATGGACGTGCAAGGACAATCATGGGACTGATGATCAACAGGGGACACTAAGTGGGGTGGGGAGGAGAAAGGAGGAGCCAACATCAATGTGTAAAAGAAGAAAAAAATTCCAAAGTTGATTGTGATGATGATTGCACAGCCCTTCTTCATATGACTGAACCATTGAATTGTATGATATGTTAAGTAGACCTCACCACATTTACTTATTCACCCGCTTTGTCTTCAGCAGTTGTGT
>NW_022103898.1:69474902-69513415 GCF_000313985.2 Echinops telfairi | reverse complement strand
AAAAAATTATACCTCAAGTTAAAAACAAAATTTTAACAGTTTTAATTCTTGATTTATCACAATGCATTTTAATATCTGGTGAGATCATCTTCTTTATCGTTTTCCTTTTTCAAATATTTCTTACTCATTTTTTTCCCTTTGTAATGAACTTTATATGTCTTCTCAGCTTGCCTGCGTGATTGAGAGACATTCCACTTTAAATATCCTTATATTCTAATGGCAGCTTTGTACGAAATTAAGCACTGTAAACAAATAAAGGAGAGAGGGGCCTGTATATATTTATATGCCATCTATATATTTTCTGGTTTGATGACTAATATCTGGAACACAAAAAAATTGCTTCTTTACTCAAATTTACACCCAAAGTTGCATATACTCAATGGCAAATTTCCTGCAAGGTATAAAATTCCTGTACCTTCTCAGTAAAGAGACCTCAGAAGGGCTGGTCCTCGTCACTGGTGCTCACCCAACTCCTCTGCCAAGTCTGCTTCTGTCCATTCCGCCACCGTATTGAGCCCAAGAACTCTCTCTAATAAGCCTATTACACACACACATGTCTCAGACTCTTAAACTAGTAACAGAGCTTAGAAATGTAATCAGATTATATGGAAGGGCATACAATGTATCTCTATGTAACAATAGAATTTACCACGGAAAAATATTTCGCTTATAATACTGATGAACAAGCTTAATTATAGGAGTACTAGACTGCTAACCACAAGGTCAGCCACTTAAAACTACCAGCTGCTCCATGGGAGAAAGAAGAGGCTTTCTATGCCTGTAAAGAGTTACAGTCTTGTAAACCTACAGAGACCGTTCTACTATGCAATGGCAGTGAGTTTAGTTCTCTGGTCGGAAGCTTAATTATAAATAGATGACACCTGTGTGGAATCAATTAAAAGCTTGATAAACTATATAAAGATTTAAATAAATGGAGAGAGTCAATATTTTCCTTGTCAGATGTTAAAGTATCATCTCTTTGAAAATTAACTATAATGCTATCTCTGAGATTCTACTTGAAACCTGAAAACAACTTTTATTCATCTCTAACCCTGGAGGTTTCGATGACAAAGGTAAAGAAACACAGGAGCTATTGTGGGATTTGTAATGTTTCTGTATAATATTTTCGTGACTTGTCCACCTTGAAAAATCAAAATAAATATTAAGGAAAAAATAGAATAATAATTATGTTCCATATAATATGTTTTGGGACAAAATGTGTCATGAAATAAAACATGACTGTATCAACCAATCAGATCTAGCAGTAAGATGCTCTGATTTATTAAGTTGGTCTTTCTAAATTAGAGCAGTTGGCCACCTATAGTATTCAATGTAGAATTAAGCCAAGAGAGAAAGAAGCACTATTACCCCAGCCCGGTTGATAATGGAGTGCTATACGGTATAGGCCTACTTCTGTCCCAAATGTTGACTAAGGTTGGGCAATCACCAGCCTTAGAGAAGTTCATTCTTGATATTTTTAAGTGCCGTAAAGTCAGCGCAGACTCATAGCTTCCCCATGCAAAACAAAGCAGTGTATGACCCAAGCCTGGGCCGCCCCCTCAATCACTGCGTTCGAGTCCATTGCTGCAGCCATTGTGACGATCCACCTCCACAGAGGGCCTTCTTTCGTGCTGACCCTCTGCTACACAGGAGGCCCTTCTCCAGAAACGAATCCCTGCTGTTAATATGTCCGAATGTCCATGAGTCTTTTCATCCTCAATTTTTTCTATTGAAAGATGATTTTAGTGGGAGTTCTTACAGCTTTTATAACAATCCATACACCAATTGCATCAAGCATATGTTAGAACACAGAATTGTTCTGTTGACAGTCCATTGTATAATTAATATTCTGCACCAATACCACAACAGAAGGGCAACACTTCTTCTTTCGTCTTCTTTATTTGGTGTCCAATTTTTGCCTAAATATTATATGATGGAAAATACCATGGCTTGGGTCAGATGCATCTTAGTTCTGAAGTGCCAGCTTTACCTTTGAATTCTTTAAAGAGCTCTTTGTAGCAGGTCAGTTTATTGTACCACGGCAGTTTGTACATTGCCCCCAGTCTTTCAAATACCAGCAGGGTCACCCATGATGGACAGGTTTCAGTGGTGCTTCCAGATTAAAACAGACTAGAAAGAAGAACACACTGATGGTGCAAACATTCTCAAGTGAAAACTTTATGAACAGCAACAAAATGAACCCTCTGGAATTGTTCCAAGAGGAGCCCTCAGATTGGAAGACCCTCAAAATACGGCTGGACAGGGCTACCTTCTCATGGCAGAGTCAGTCAGGATGACCTAGAAGCAAACTTTCCAGGATCCTCATTTGTTGAAGTAGCAAAACAAAAACAAAAGAAGAAGAAATATCTGCAAAATGTATTGTCATTCAGAAAATGGAATTTGACTCGAGGAAAAGTCGGAGTCATCAGAAGGTAAATGAAACTGATGGCTGTTGACTTGCTCGGTATTGGCGAGCTGACATGGACTGATATTGGCCATTTTTCTAACTGGTCAATAATATGCCAGAAATCAAAGAATAATTACCAAAAAGAACATTTCAAGATCAATCCTAAACTCTAATCCTGTCAATGATCAGATAATACCCACTCAGCTCCAAGTAAATTGTTTAAATGGACGCATCAAACACTAATTTCAAAGATAAAGAAATTGAAGATGGTTCCCAACTTCTGCAGTCATAAATTGATCAAACATGCAATCAAGATGCCTTGATAATCCACTTAGCCATGGTCCTAATCTGAGAACAATTTGTTCTTATGACATGGCCCTGCTCAATACTGGCCCTCATAAAGAGATCACTGAAGTTATGGGTGGTGCTGCAGTGAAATGGGGTGAAAAAATCAAATGGTACTCGGCTCTCAGAAAGAAGAGCATCAAGGCCAGGGTCTTAAGGTCTTTTCTTCAAACAAACAGCCATCTAAGTGAGCTGTCAGCTAAATCCATGTGGAAGAAGTACACCAGCCTGTGTGTGACCCAAGGATTGTAAATAATTAAAAACAATTAAATTAAAAAACAGAGAATAAAATAGTGTTAGAGCTTAAATTCTGAGCACTCAGTTTACAGAAGGCTATAGAGACAGTGACAGTATAAAATTCACTTGCAGGACACAGATAGATTAAGCCTCTTGTGAATCCTCTCTGAGTAGTCTTTCTATCAGACAGAGCGCATTGAAAAGCACTAATGCAGAAGTAGTTAGGCTAAGACGTAACACCTTCTCACTTGTTCTCCCTTTTGATTTATTTTTCATCTGATCCAGTGTTTCTGTTCAGTTTCTTTTCAGTTGAGATTTTTCTGTAACTGTTTACTCGGTTATTGTTGGGATTTTTTGTTGTGGTTTTGGTTTTTAGAATTTTTTTTTTTTTTTGCTTTTTGTTTCTTGTATATTTTCCTTTATGTGACATCTAGCATAGATAGGTCTATAGAGACAGTAACCGGGTTCATAGTTCCTTGAGGCTATGCCAGGGGAGGCTAGGGAAAATAGCTACTAATAATGAGTACAGGAAAGAAGAAAATGTGCTAAAAGTCTATTGTGGTGATTATGGCCCAACTTCTTTCAAAATGTTTAAACCGTTGAATTGCGTGATATGTGAATTATATGTCAATGAAAGTCTTTTTAAATTTTTTGAAGATGCATTGATAATTAATAGTGATTGATATGCAGAATCTGGAAACAAAGAACAAAGATTGATTATTGGAAGCATGGTGATAGAAATTATGCTGGAGATAATAACATTTTCCCAGATCAACAACGTCTTCATTGTAAATAACTTTTTTCATCAGTATAAACAGCTGAGCATATAGACCACAACAAATGGAATACACAGGAATAAATTGACTACCTCTGTAGAAAGAGGCTGTGGAAAAGTCAATATCATCAAGGCCAAAGGACAACTGCAGAACAGAGTAACCATCAATTCCTCAAATGGAAGTTCCAGTTGAAGTTGAAGAAAATTTAAACAAATCCATAAAAAAATGAATTACAACTTTGAGAATAGCCCACCTAAATTTAAAAACCATCTCAAGGATAGATTTGACACATGGAACCCTAAAGGGCAGACACCAGACAAGTTGTGGGATAACATCAACAACATTATACATGAAGAAAGCAGAAAAACTCATCAGAAAGACAAGAAAGAAAGAAAAGTCCAAAATGAAATCCAGAAGAAACTTTCAACCATGCCCTTGAATATTAGTAGCTAAAGTTAATTGAGGGAATGATGATGTAAATGAGCTGGACAAAAGATGTCAAAGGACAGTCCGTAGAAACAGAGTTAAGTATTATAAAGAAATCTCATGCTTGACAGTCCTTATTATATACTAACCAGTGTTATAGAAAGTTCAATGATAGGCTGGTGCGCAAACCAGGTTAATTGACTGGCCCAAGACAAGATAAATACAGAGTTGGCAGGAACCCATAAATCGAGCCAAGTTCAAGGAGTGCTCATCTTCCACATGCCTCACACCATCTGCAAGGAGGTGTCCCAGATTGAATTCTGGGAGACCAGGACTATGTAGGTTGTGTATGCTGTGGGAGTCAGCTAATCTATTTTCAGGAATTCAGCCTGTAGAAACCCTAGCAGAAGTGCACAACAACACATACATAAGGATGTTTGTCACAGAGTTATTAACAATAGAAAACAAGAATATAAACAACCTAAAATGGCTGTCAACTGGAAAACAGTCAAACAGAGTGTGACATATCCCTGTAATCTATCACTAAGCAGTTACTGAAAACAACATTTGGAAAGTTGTATATAGGGTAAAATAAAGTGAAAAAACATAGTTTTAGATGCATAGCTATAAATAGAACTTATTTTTGTTCTAAAAATATGACTGCATGAAAAGTGAGATTTCCGATCCATCACAAATTCAGGTATGCTTTTTAAAAGGCACTGTATCTTCTCTGTAACTCTAAACTTATCCAGCCAGCAGGTAGCTATGCCCCTGCTGTTCAGGCTAGCAGAGCAGTTGGCAGGCAGGACACACTCTACTTCCCCTCTGCTCTCTTCCTCCTGTTCGGTTCCTGTTGCCACTGCCACCAGGGGGCAACGCAGCAATAGTAGAGACAAAGACAACTGGAAATGGGCTCCTAGAAGGTTTGCACAATGCCCAAATCACATGATATCCTATTTCCCAGAACCTATGGTGGTGTTAGATGATATGTACCTGTGCAAAAAGGAGAGTCGTTTAAATGGACATTCCGACATGTATTTAATAAAACAAAGAGAATACCCCAAATGCCGCTACAGCTAATATTATTGAAGGTCATCTTTCTGATACATAGTAAGTCAAGTGGCCATTAAAGGTTCTTGCCATCCTTGCTTCCAAAGAGCTTCTGACTGTACTTCTGCCAAAATTGGTTTGTTCTTCTGGCAGTGCATGCTACTTTCATTAGTCTGCAGCAGCAGCACAACTCAATTCGTTTAATGGGACAACCGCTCTCGGGCATTTGCTCTTCCTGGCCGTTTAATACTCTCCTGTGCCCCAAATGTTCAGACTTCCACAACCACAGAGAATACGTTATTCACTCGGACCCTCAAGAGTTTGTTGTGCTGTGTTTACTTCCTTTTACCTGTTGAAAACAATTAAAGAATTCAATGGCTAGAAACAAAGCACACCTGTTGATAGTTTGTCATTTATTTCATTGTCAGATACCAGATACACTGCCAGCTGCTAAACTGGCACGTATAGACACGTGTGAAAAAATTACTATAAACAGCCATAGATTTGAACAGAAAATAAATTGGTCCAAAGGTAATTTGTAATTTTATGAAGACAATATTTATAATTGGAAATGCAGAGCAGTGTAATCCAATGTCCAGGTCCAAGAAACACAGCTGAAGTTCAAATACTAACATGCTTTATATAAGAACATAAAAACCATAATCAGCAAATACCCCAATTTAATTGAGAAAACTCTTTAATTAAGCAAGGATAATACATTATTAAAATGAACTATTTTAGTTTCAGGTTAAGAGATGCCATATTTCAATCCAGAGTGGGAGCTCACCGTTGCAAAGTGTGAGGGTGCGAGGGCTCTCCTCAAGCGGTGTGCTGGTGCTTCATGGAGGGATATTGGAATTGAGTTAACAAACAAACAAACAAACAATAAAGGTGGGGCGTATGCCACATGCCCAGGGGCTTAGAAAAAAAAAAGTTAACTGAACATCGAGAAGAACTGCATTCATTCTTGAGGGGAAAATCAGATGAGGGACTCTCTGGGATGCTCAGGCTCCAAACATTAGCCCCGATCAAACCAACCAGAAGTGACCCGGTTTCCACAGTCCGCTCAGCCTCCTGGCAGTGCCGTGTGTTGCAGCGCCGGGTCTTAGGCACTGACCTTTCAGAAGCAGCTCGGCCCGGCCTTTCTTCGAACTTGATCAGAATGAGCTCCCCAGCGAAGGTTTGGGGGAGTTGTCAAGCAGTAAATCACTTGTGCCACCCAAGAGCCCCCTGGTCTTGAAAAAGAACCATTGAAGGTATTTAACAAGAAAATGAATGTAAGGAGCCATGGTAGCTCTTTCCTGTCTTCGCATCTGTCCTCCCAACCTCACTCCTTGAGAAGTCAGCAATGGCTCGCCATCGGCCTGGAGATGGAAAGAAGCAGAGCTCGTTCCTGCTCCCCTTTCCAGATGGTGCAACCTCAGCAGGAGCTGGAGAAGTCTAGCCTTTTAGTGTTTGAAATGGTGGGTTTTTACAGTGCACTGCACATATCAGGCTCTAAATTATGGTGAGGTTTTTGTCGAGAGTGCCTGGAGGACTTTTGAATACCTGAAAATAACCAGCGATGTCACAGACCTTCTCCTAAAATTTCCCAATGGTCAGAGAAAAGACATTTTGTTGTTAGGCACCATCAAGTGGATTCTAGTTCATAGGGACCCACGTAGAACAGTAGCTCGTGCTCTGCACATAGTACCAGGAAAGACCAGGCCCTGGAAAAAGCAGCATCATTGTCAAGTCAAAGGTCCATAAACAAGAGGAAGACGCAAGGCGACTAACACAGTGACTGCCGCAGGGCAGACAGGACAGTGTTTTGTTCCTTGTTATGCATAGGGTCGCTGTGAGTCAGAACTGACTTGATGGCAGCCAGTAACAACGACATGAATAGATGCATGGATAGGCATGCCGGCTGACAGGGTATGGGAGAGAAAATAAGGATTTACCCAGGAATATACAAAGGTTTGTACGTGGGAATCTACCTTTGCTGCAAATGTATTCATGAATGTGGTGGAGCTTACAAGGGCAGGCAATTTTGTGACAGTCTCTGTGACCCTTAGTCCAGAAGAACTAGATAGTAGGCAGCTACCATTACCAATTGTTCTAAAAGGAATCACATTAAAAGGTCGTGGACAGAATAAAAGAAAAATGTGGAACTAAGCTCAAAATCATACCAGACTAAGCAGATTTGTCAGACAGAAGTCAGTGGAACCCCCAACACTATGGTACTTCCTTACAGTTCAGGTCTGGAAATGAGCTCAGTCCCATGACTCACTTTTCCATTAAATGATAGGTGATAGATAGGGCTGCTAACTACAAGGGCAGCAGTTCAAATCCACATGCTGTTAAATGGCAGGAGATGTGAGTTTCTACTTTCCAAAAACAGTTACCGTCTTGTGAACTCAGTTTCTCCTCTGTCCTAGAGAGTTGCTATGAGTCAGAATTGACGTCATGGCAGTTTCTCTCTCTTTTTTTTTTTAGATGAATGAACCGTTTGAGATAAAAGAGACAACCATTTCCAAAGGAAAAGTTCAGAAGGTTTAAGAAAAAAAAGAAATAGAGAAAAGAAGAGAAGAAAGAAAAGAAAAAGAAATAGACACAAGGAAGAATTGGGATACGTGGTTACATTGTGGGGGATGTAACAATGACATGATACAAAATATGCGTGGATTGTTTAATAGGAAACTGATCTCCTTGAAGTTCACCTAATTCATAATAAAAATTTTTTTAATCTTTATGGGAAAAATAATCTTTAAATGATGAGGGCAGGAGAAAAGACTGGGGCATACATACTGTTACATACACAATCCTGCAGTAACGGTGTCTATGGTTGCACACAGAGCTCTAATGGGACTGATGGGTAAGGTCTGCGATTAGAAGCCGCCAGCTTCTCCTTAGGGAAAGATAAGACTCTGTTCCAAAAAGAGTCACAAAGCCTCAGCAACCCTGCATAGCGTTGTTATGAGTCGGAATGAGCTTGATGGGAGTGAGTTTGGTTTTTATTTTGGGGTACAAGTAGATGCACAGATACATGGGCATGGGAGCAAGAGTGAGGTATACCCACAAAGCATGCATTTATGTTTGCAGAGGATATTTCTACATGGGTGCTTACTGATGCTGCAAATATATCCAAGAATACAGTGGAACATAGAGGGGCAAATTGATGAGAGCTTCTTAAACATAACCGGATACCTTGAGGAAATTAGTCACAGAGTTTGTGGGCTCAGAACCATCGTTTCGCAGAACACCAAACTCAATCGGCATAACACCATCCATGACATAGCTAAGATTCGACATCCCACATCGGTAAGTAGTGGCTGGGATCTTAAAAGCCCATGATCATCCATTGAAGGTGCCACTATTGATGGTTCCCTGTTCAGAGTAATCTAAAATATCAAACCCATGGAAACAATTAGTCTGATGTATTTACGAATTATATACACATGAGCCTCCACGAAGGTGAGTCCTGAAGAATTAGGGGGTGCCTGGGTGTCACTAACAAACCACTCAAAAAGTAGGTCCTAGCTAGATTAGTAAGAAAACATGGACCCAAACTCAAAACCATACACAGATGAGGCTTACGGGTAATAGACAGACTGGTGGAACTCCCAAAAGTATGGCTTTTAGTTGCCCTTCAGGTCTGGAACTGAACTCGCCACCGGAGCTCCATTTTCAGCCAAACCATGAACAAGTCTATAAGGGGATCAGAAACACTCGCGAGGTGCACACTTCTTAGACTGTCTGCCAAGTGATTGGATCGTGACAAAGTTCAGAAGGGTTCAGCAAGAAGGAAGTGATGCAGACAGGAATACTTCAATTGTACAGTGGCCTACATAATGCCTTAATTATGAACATAAACCAATAAAAGAGCATGATGTTGAAAGAAACAATGGTAAGGGGCAAGAAAACTGATAGGTGGTGTGATTATCTTTTTTCATGTAAAATCTTGTAAAGACTAAATTGTCTTGAGAGAAACTGTGTCTTGGTAGGAGTCCCAGAACTATCATTTATAAGAGGCATAAGTCGCTTTAATCAAACCCCAATTTATACTTCAACTTTATTTCCCAGGGCATCACACATAGCCCCATAAAGTACTTGAAGTACTGAGATGCTAAACTGACTGAATACAATTTAATTAATAATACAACTAGTTGAATCCTCTGTTTAAACAGTAAGAGTGTGATGGGCTGTCACTACACAAGAGAGGGCTTCAAAAAAGCTCATGGAATTAAAAGAGAATGAAATGTTTCTATGAATATTTTTTAGCTCCCTTATTTTTTAAAGAACTGGTGAGTTGCTTGTGCCTTGACAGTGACGTCCCCAAACACCGGTCTAATCTGAATAAGTGTCAGAAAGGGCATCTGCTGGTCCCACACAAGAGGATAACGAGTGGCCACCACTGCAATGAGCCTGAGGCCACAGGGCCCCATAGTCAATGCTTCTTCATTCCCAGATTACAGTGACGCCCCCCCCCAACCAAGTTCTTTCAAAAACCCACAGTCTATCAAAGCTACCCACCCCTCTTCAGTATCAATGTAATCTGAGTTCTCCCAAGAGTAAGCAGTAACTATCATCCTCAGCTCCCTGGTTAGTCAGCACTCCCCTCTTCTTCTCCACTGAATCTCAAATAACAATAAGAGCCTACCCACTTGCCCATAGCTCCTGGATGTGTTTTCATGTAAAGGCATACCCTTTTAAGAGAGAAAAAAAAATCTCTGTGACTAATCCTTCCCCTTGCTACCGCCAAATCAGTGTTTTATTAAAGTAAAACAACTAAACTTGTATAACCCTTACAATTATTGATAAAATGAAATTTTATGAGCTATGTACTCATATTTGAGGTTTACACTATTTCAATCCATAATGCACATGTATTGTGAAAGCTCATACCCATTAAAAATCTTCTGTAAACTTTCCAGATGCGTTATAATGTGAAACTGCCAAAGAGAGGAGCATTGAGTCAGCATTTCTAGGAACTCGGTGTAAAACTGTTGATACGATGACACAAGGAATTTGACAAGTAAATGTACAGCATGTGCTTTGTGACTTTTCTATTTAAAGTTTGTTGAGAACATGTTAAATTCCCAAATAAGCATTAGAGTTATTCCCAAGCACTGGTTTCTTGGGATTAAATTTATATATTTAACCCATTTATGCTTTTTAAGGATTCAAGACATATCCTAAAGAATAAACTAATCTTTAACACAAAATATAAATTTCTCTAAATTTATTTTTAATGCACTATTGTTCATGTACATGAAAAAATTGTCATGAAACCCTACCACTCATGCCAGAGGGCCCCTGTGAGTCAAACCAGACTCAGTGGCAGTGGGCTTGGTTTACTGGTTTTATCGCTCATTTGTATTTCATCCACTCCCTGGTAAGGTTCTCATTGTTCAATCCAGAAAAGATAGTAGCATTCATCGAACAGACTTGGATCCAAATCCAATAGAGAGAACCACTTTGGATGGAATACACACACACACATTTCCTTTGAGAGAGATAAATGTATGGGAGGGTTAAAAAAAAAACGGAATTTTTTTCCCCAAAGCTATGTACTTAGTTTTTTTTAAAAAACAACTTTATTAGCTTCAAGTTAATCTCCATTACACATGATACATTGGTCAAATCTGAGATTCCATTCTTGGAAACATTTTTCAAACTCATCTGATGGGATGGTTGACCTCCTTGTTTTTTTTTCTTCATTTAGTCTACGTCATCAAGTTGCTGTCCTTTCATGTCCCTCTTCATTCACAGACACAAAAAGAAGTCTCGTGGAGCGAGGTCAGGTGTGTGGGGCAAGAGAGGCATGCTGTTTTTTGCCTAAAACTGGCACACTGAGATGGCTGTGTGAGCAAGTGCGTTGTCGTGGTGAGAAAAAGCAGTCCCCCATCTGCCACAAACCAGGCCTTTTTTTGTCACACACTGTTATGCAATCTTTTCAGAATCTAAACACAAAGCTTCATTAACAGCCCACCTGGCGGAACGAACGCTAAATGCATTATCCCCCTCATGTCTTGATCTTTGATTTCACTTGTTGGGCTTTTTTGGAGTGAGGTGACAATGGTGTCTTGTATTGGCTTGATTGATGTACTCGTAAGAATAGCACAGTGTCTTGTCACCAGCAATGACCTTGGAGAGAAAAAATTCTGGGTCACTTCAGAGCTGTTCTTTCAAAGCATGGCATGTTTTTACTTGACACTCTTTTTTCTGGTCAGTCAGAAAAAAGACACAACGTACAAATTTCACAGCAACCCTTCTCATTCCTAAATCTTCCATTAAAATTCATTGAACCGAGCTCCAAGATAGTCCAGAAAACTTCTCCCTCTCTTCACTGATCCGTCACTGGTCCTCAAGCACAAGTGCATGAATTTTGTCAACATTTCGTCCATTTGGGAAGTTGACAGGTGTCTAGAATGAGGTTTGAATCAATTCAGCACTTCACCTTTTTTGAAACAAGAAAACCACTTGTACACTTGAGTTTTTCCCACAGCACTGTCTTGTAACTTGTGTTCAACATCACAACAGTTTCTGTTGCATTTTTCCCAAGCAGGAACCAAAATTTCACAGCCGCACACTGTTCTCTTAAATTGGCCATCACAAAAAACAAGATTCAAGTGAAACTGCTCTTAAGGACAAAGTTCACTGTGACTAGAGAGAACCTTCCCAGGTGATGCCACTAGGTGCACCAACTCAGAGTTGCTTGAAGATCACCTAATGGGAAAAATGCATACTACGCTTTTGGCGGGGAGGGAATACCCTGTTGTATATGTTTACTTTTCTAAATCACCTAAAAATATGGCAGAGAAAAGCATTAATGAAAATATTAGCTAATGGGGTTGGCAATAGAATATCTAAAATGGAAAAGAAAGAAGGAAGGAAGGAAGGAAGGAAGGAAGGAAGGAAGGAAGGAAGGAAGGAAGGAAGGAAGGAAGGAAGGAAGGAAGAAAGTCATGCAACACTGAGATAGTTTATGGTGCCAGCCTGGCCCATAAACACATGTGGAATTAATTGAAGGGCGGAGGGATGAGTGGCTCGGTGAGCCTCGCCTTTTTTATCTCTCGCTCTTTGATCATCGGACCAGTGTGCGGCTGCCTTGCTTGTTCTGTGCCTCAATTTGCAAGCTACACTACCTGTGGGACACCTAACCTGTGGACTCTGTCGCTGTAATTTGAGGTCCATCTAAGACTTGCTTCTCCACACAATTGGAATTTACATCTCTTGAGCTGACTGTTGGTGACCTGGCTGAGTGTTGGTGACCTGCCTTGCTGTTTGCTGCCTGTGCCGGGATAGCCTGATTCTCTCTACAGAGGACTACCCGGCGGCCCTCAAGACTCAAAGAACTGCCAGTGTGTCACAACTCTCTAACACGTTTGAATTATAATAAGCCATTTGTACTGTTTTATAATTTAACTGTTTGTTTCTTGTGCTATCTATCTATATAAATATATATATGTAAAATTGTTAGCAATCTGGTTTTGTCTCTCTAGAGAATCCTGTCTAACACAAACGCTAGATGAAAACCATGTCAAAAGGCCAAGGGAACAAATAGGTGGAATAGAATCCCGACCCAGGGTAGAAGACGCTACAACTGGGACCTAGAGTGCTATCTTCAACTTGTCACTTTACTTGCCAAACACATATGAGAGAGAATTTTTTTAACTTTAAGAAAGCATCCACAAGATAGATCAGTTTCACATTGATGGCACACACTCAAACTTCTGGGGCTTGCCTATTTCTCCTTTGGCACCGCTAAATATTTCAAGAGCCAGAAAAGCCATCAACTTTCTCTTTCTTTCCCCCTTCTGTCTTTTTGTTCTCTTCCAATTGAACAGAGGACTGCAACAAACCAATCTGAAGGATTCCAGAATCTCTTGGTTTGATTGTAATTTCTTAATTTTCAAGAGCCAGCATCTCTCAAAAAGCTTTGTATAGTCTTTTTGTGATGTAGAAACAGAAAGGACACTTAAGTAAAGTTTTCAAATCCAAAACCAGTGCGGTTATAATGAGCATTAGATGCCATGACTCATTTTAAATGCTTAGCAGGTGCACGGCTAAACATCCAGAGGAAGCGAATTTTTATCCTCTATTTGCTCTGCTCAGGGTATTAACTGGCATCCTGCTGCTGCTGTCAGGAGCTACCAAGTATGTTCCAAATCATAAAACAGAACTGCCCCATGGAGTTTTCCTGGATGTAGTCTTTCCAGAAGCAGAACACCAAGTCTTTCTGACTCAGAGCCACTGCGTAAGTTTGAAATACCAACCTTGCATTTCAGGGCTTAGCCCTTAACCATTGCATCACCAGGCCTGCGTACCAGTGTCCTGGTGCCCTAAAATAGCTAAGTTCCCTATCAAACAAAAGTGAATTGATTTGATCTTTTCTTTCTTTCCTCTCCTTTTATGACGTGTTACTTTCTTCCTGTATAATGTTCTTGATGCCATCTCAGACATCATTTGGTCTTCGGTCATTAGTATCAGGCATGTCAAATCTGCCCTGAGATGGTCTCTAATTCAGATGGAATTAAGCTGTATTCTGGATCTGTTTGATGAACTTGTTTTTATTTTCTTCAGCTTCAACCAGAACTTTTTTTTAATGAGCTGGAATTTAATACCTCTATTATTCCATATGTGTTAGTCCGGGTAGACTAGCGAAACAAATCCACAGAAACTCATAGATACATAAGAGATAGTTTTATATAAAGGGAAAATGTACATTAAGAAAGCATCCCAACCCAGTGCAGTGCAATGCCATAAGTAAAATATGAGTCCATATGTCCGACACCAATCCACAAAGTCCTCCTCCATCTCACAAAACACAGGCAATGGCACCGACTGCAGGAGGAGAGCTGAATCAGTGAGCGTGTAAGCATCTCAGCACTGGCAGGGGTCTCCACACGGCTGCTCCAGCACCCAGGGCTGCATCGGGGTAGGTCCATGTGGCTTCTCCTCAGGGATGTCTTGCAGGAAAGGAGCCTTGCCAGCTGAGTTAAAGAATTAGCTAAGGCAGTCGCACCCTGGTCCAATCATCAGAGAGCAAGAGACCGGGGAACTAGGAAAGGAGGCTCACTGAGCCATTTCTCTCTCTGCCCTTCAATTAATCCCACATGTGTTTATCGGCCAGGTTGGCACAATAAACCTTAACGATCTCACCATATTTCAATCACGTCAAGTAGAATTGTACAATTGCTACCACAATCAGTTTCCAAACAATCTTTTCTACATGGATTCCTTGACATCATCTCCCTTTTACCCCCCACCACTGTACCCCCTCCCCTCAAACTTCTTATTCTACTTATTGTTCCTATGGATTCATCAATCCTGGGTTTCATATACCGAAAAATTAAAAAGCATATAATATAGTTTTAAGAGGGTGACCTCCATTGACATAACACCTCTGAGATACACTCTAGTATGAGCACACAAAAGCCGAACAAAACATCTGGACTCTTTTGATTAATGATAGTGAAGTTCTCCATTGTCTCTTCCCATAGATATAGTCAATTCGATGCCTGTGTATTTCATCTGGTAAGGTCAATGTGTAGTCTCTATTCATGGTGTTGAAAAAATTTATTTACAATGAAGAAGTCATTAATCTTACAACATTCTTTCCTGTGATCTCCAGCTTTTTGTCTATCACCAAGGTCATATTTTCCAACCTTCTTTGTTTTTGCTTCTTTCACCAGTAATTATTAGTGCATCTAGATTGCTTGTTTGATCAGTTTCAGACTGAATAAGTTGGTAGAAGTCTTCAATTTCTTCATCACTGACTTTAGTGGTTTGTGTAAATTTGAGTAATAGTTGTTTTAACTTATTTCCCTGGTAGGCATATAGATATTACCCTATTAACAGAAAGCATTGTTCTTCAAGATAGATATTGAAATATTCTTTTTTATGTTGAATGAGATGTATTCTTCTTGGATTTGTCATTCCTAGCATAGTAAATTCCCTCATTTTCTGATTCAAATTTGTCAATACCAATCCATTTCAGATCAGTAAGGCCTATGGTATGGTTATTTATGCATTCCTTTCTAACTCCCCTAGATTCATACAGTCCATGTTCAAATTATAACTAGATATTACAATTGTTTCTCTCATCTTAAGTTGTGCCCCATCAGCAAAGGAGGGGTGGGAAATCTGTGCTCCACCTCCGATCCACGCTCCCAGCATCTTTTGAGTACCCTCTTCTGTACCGTGTCAGACAATGTTTGCGGTTTTTCATAAGGTTTTCAGTTGTCAATTTTTCAGAAGTGGACTAGTTCTTTCTTCTTCCTAGGTTGCTGTTAGTTGGAAACATGATAAGCGTGGGTGATTCTGATGGTATTAAAATAGCAGTGGCATAGCTTCCAGCTATGTGAAAGCCACCAGAGTATGACAAACTGACACTTAGGTGGGCTATTAGGAGTTGTTAGAGCGTAAACCCATAAATTGGTTTTATGGATCCTTTGAAGCAATTTAAAAATATTGTGAACAATTTGTTTTCTCTTCTTTCTTTATATAGAATCAAAATTACATCTGGCATGTAAATTGATTATCTAGCGTATTAGTTGTGATTAAATCTACATTATGATCATATTTTATTTCATCCATAGAAATGCATTACTATGTCCTACTGAGTACTATTGTTTATCACAGTGGGGTTTTTTTTTCACCTGTAAAATGTATTTTCAAGTGGAACAAAATCGTGAAATGCATTTTGAAAACATTAGACCATATTGTTAAATTCCCAATTCAGTTATAACGTAACCATTCCTGACGCCGAGACATAGAATACTTTAGTGAGAAGCCACTGAGACTCCTGGCCTGCACTTGAATCTTAATTGGGCTTCGTTCTTTTAAGTGTTCTCAGACAATTCCTTAATCTTGATTGCCTCTGCTCTGACTTGAAGAACGAAACTAACAGCGTCTACTGCTTAGGGAATGTATAAGCCACAAGAGGAGCCGTGAACAAGAGAAAAGTCCTTGCCAAGATGGACTGACACAGTGGCTGCAACAATGGGCTCGAAGATCGGGTCACTGTGAGTGGGAACCAGCTCAACAGCAACTAGTAACAACAACAACATAGTACCTAGAACATAGTATATGCTCAACCAATTACTGTGATTACTGGTTCAATATCAACATAATAAATTATAGCGTAAGATTCAAAATTCATACCATAATCTGAAATGACAGTGCAGATTCAGCCAGATTAAATGCAATTAGTGGCCTTAGTATTCTCCAAACACATCTGTATGTTTTAAGATCTGGGAAAATAAATATTAATGGCCTGTGGCTCACATCCTAAAATATTTTAAAATTAAGTTTTATACCTCCAGATCATTCACCATCCAATGCCATCTTCCAGAGTCCATGCAAAATTTAGAATCATTGCTACTGTGTTAGGCCAGGTTGACCAGAGAAACAAATTCGGTGACACTTATATTTATATATGTGTGTGTGTGTGTAAGAGAGAGCTGTATATCAAGGAGTAATTGAATATCAAGAAAGCATCCCAGCCCAGTCCAAATCAAGTCCATAAATTCAATACTAATCGATAAGTCCCATATTCAACCAAAAATTCCACTTCAGACACACCAGCCACATGCAGTGATGCAGAATGCAGGGAGATCACAGGCCTGATGGGTGCAGAGTTGTGTCCATCCAATGGTGGTGTCTCTGGCAGTTTTCTGAGTGACTTGACAGCAGAAAGAGAGAGAGGGAGGTTCCCAGGACCCTTCTTATGAAGAGTTCACACCCACAAGAAGGCACCATCAGGCTGTGAGCAACCGGGCTAGACTCTACCCCTATCCTCACTTCAAGTTAACACGGAATTACGTAACACAGTTATAATGTGACATTAACTGAAGTCCAACACATAGCAACCTACTGAACAAAACAGAAATGCCCCACAGGGTTCTCAAGGATGTAATCTCTGTGGAAGCAGACTGTCATCGCTCCCCTACAGGGTGGCTGGTGGCTCACAGCTGCGGACCTTTTGATTAACAACCAGCCATCTAACCCCTGCAATACCAATTCTTTGAAAAGAAATAGCAAGTTTTTGTTTTTTAATGATTTACCAAGTCAATTGAAAGAGCTGTTTGTTCATGGAGGCTGAGTAATTGGCTTCCAAACATCGCTTACTTCTTTCTAACAGCTCCCCAATTTCATGCTGGGCAATGAACTCTTACCTGAAGAATAAAGACCATAGTCTGGGCAGTTCTACCAATCTCTATCTGATCAGTATGCCTGGTCTCTCTTGTGATTTAAAGTTCGATTCCTCATTTTTATCCCGCTCTTCCCAGGAACTAATAATGTGATCCCTAGCCAGGCACCACATAGTTCTTCAGGCCTTAGGGTTGTGGAGACTGGGGTTTCCACAGTCCATGTTTCCAAGTTTCTATCGATCTTCTTCACTCTTCTTTCCTTCAGAAGGGCTCAACAGTTGCACCTTAGAAAGCTGTTCACAAGTTTCTAAGACCCCAGTCACTACCAATCCAAGTAGGATGTAAACACTCTGTAAACTAAACTGTGTCAATTGATGTGGTATTCTGAGGTATTTGGCAATGCATAAGAAGGTTTCATAAATATGCCCCTGTAGGCTCCACCATGTTCATGGATAGATTTGCAGCCAATATAAATACCCATGTACAAATGTCCTCTATGAAACCTATATATATTTGTTTGTATGATCCCACTCTCCCTGCCACAACTATTGAGTCCTTCTGTCTATCCATGTATCTACCTGTAAAGCACCATTATTTCAGGGCTGTGAATTTAATAGTACTTACTGCTGTTGTTTTTTACTCTTGCAAATCTCCCAATGTCTTCCCCTGACTCCATCATTTTTTGCCAACCTCCCGCTTGTGGTATATTGACTTCCCCTTCACACAAGTTAAAACTGGTCTACCTTCTAGCCAATGAGTCCAACTCTAAAACATTTTATCTAAAATAAGCACATTTCTCTACAACTCCTAGCTTTCTTTTAAGCTATGTCAAATGAAACAGTAAATTGAAAGTATTTTGTAACTTGGAAGATACTACACAAATGTTAGCTGCTAATTACCCCTATGTAGAGAGTGTGGTCAGCATTTTTATGGTAAGCTAATCTATAAATAGCTAACATTTATTATGTGCCTAAGATGTATATCTTGGTTAATGTGTACATTTTGCATGAGCACAATGAAGTATTCTGGAATTGCCATTCTTCTCAATGCTATCCACATTTTGTTATGATCCATTTAGTGGAATTCCTTTGTATAATCAATAAAAACAAGTGTGATAGTTAGGTTTTCTTGTGCCAACATGGCACTCATAAGAAGATACGTGGAATCTAGCCTGTCAATCAGATCACAGCTTGACGGAACCTCATAGTGAGTGGGGTCTTCTCATAAGGAGGATCCTGGGAACTTTCTCTCTCTCTCTCTCTCTCTCTCTCTCTCTCTCTCTGCTTCACCTCTCTGCAGGCAAGGCACACAGAGACCTGCCAATGGCCTGCCAATGACCTGTCAGAGTCCTGGAGATGTGTCCACTGCCATTGGGTCCGCAAGACTTTTCACTCACTGGCCTGTGATCTTCCTGCATTTTATATCACTGTGTGTGACTGTGTGAGTCTGAAGAGGGATTTATGAACAAGTATCAGACTTATGGACTAGTATCAGATTTATGAACTTGATCTGGACTGGGATGGAATGTTTGCTTGATATATAATTACTTCTTGATATAAAGCTTTCTCTTACACATATTTATGCGTACCACTGGATTTTTTTCTCTAGTCAACCCAACCTAACACAACAAGAAAATATTTTTCTGATATTCCTTGATTTCAGCCAAGATCCATCTGACATCAGCAATGATATCCTTTGTTCCATGTCCTCTTCTGACTCTGATATGAATTTCTGACAAGTCCCTGTTGATGTACTGGTACAACGATTGTTGAATGGTCTTTGTTCTGGCAGTCAATAGTCTTAGCCTATACCATGATTGAAGTGCATCAATTCTTCTCCGGTTTTTCCTAATTACTGTCCAGTTTTTGTATGCATAGGAGATTATTGAAAATATTATAGCTTGGGTTAGTAGGTCCTTTGCCCCCTGACTCAGACTCCAAAACCAACTCAGCTCAATCTTGTAGCTGTACCTTGTGTGAATGTTCCATAAAGGTGCTGTGCAATATCCAAGAAACAGAGAGTTGGGGCTTCATCAAATTTACAGACTAGACTAAAGGATTCTTTTGTGCTAGTCTTAATAAATAGCTGTTAGAGTAACAGTGTGTGCACTAGGTAGAGCAGATTGAGACAGGGAGGAGACTTATACCCCTCGTCTACCATCAAATATTAGATATTAGTAATTTTTACCAAAAATAGTTTAAGAATATAAATTTTTAAATAGACTTGAGTCACTTTGCAAGTGACTTAGATATTTGTTTTCAGACAGAGCATCTTTCCCAGCTTACTTTGCCCCCTGCCCTCTATGTTTGAGTTCATAATTATTTGGAATAAAAAGAGACTAATCAGGGAATTTCTGAGAAGGTTGGTCTTCTCTTTATTTACTATGTAAAATTATTACAATTTTAAGTGCATGGCACTTAAATAATTCAGATGCTTTAATAACAATGCTTCACTTTACACAGTATCAAGAAACTTAGCCATCGTTGATATACTTCTGGGGAAAGTGTTACTGTAGGACTACTAAGAAGGTTTTTTTATTGTTTTGTTTTGTTTTTAACTTAAAATTAAATCCTTTTTTCCTTTGCTACCAAATACAAGAAAGTTGCAGGTCACCTGTACTCTCGGGCAACCTTCTTTAATTTTTCCTTCTAGCCCAGAACATATTTCTTTTTTAACACCATGAAATGTACCTTTTACAATAATTAATCATGGTTTCAAAGGAAAACCAAATGTACAGACTGACTTTGGATTTCTAAAAGGTTGTATATTAGAAAACAGAAATCTCCATTGCATCCGAAAGGTATGAAAATAAGAAAATGAAAACAGTGAAAAATTAGATTTTAGTTATTGTCTTAAAAAATTTACTCTAAGAAAATCTAACTTCTTGGCATTTCTTTTGGCAGACATAAACTAATATGTTATTTATTGAAATAGTCTTCATTAATTAAAGAAAATTTTTCTAGACATTTTCCCTGAAGCTTATTTTGTTTCCATGTTAGTGAAAGATTAATAACCAAATCTGTGCAAGCTGACTAGAGACACGAGTGATAGTCCAAAATCTTCTTAGTATAGTCATAAAAGAGTTGGCATTTCCCATTTTATATATATTTGTTCGGATGATGCTTTCTGACAAGAATACTCACCCTTTGTGCCCCAAATTTTAACTGATCAACATGGTTCGAGCAGATAAATGAAAGGACCTCATTCCTCTAAAGACAGGGTATTTGAAAGATGCTTCTTCCGCTTTCAATTTTATTATATTCTCTTTAGTAACCCCAAAGAAAAGATAATTCCCAAAAATGTGTTGCTGTATCTTACAATCCAATTCTCCCTTAATTTTCTGAAAGGTTTGGTGTGTACACCATAGAGCAAATGTGCTTGACACAATGGATGATGGATGGATTATGATAAGAGTTGTACGAGCCCCCAATAAAATGATTTATTAAAAAAAGCAGAAAGAAAGAAATTTCGTGTTACAGAAGCCCCACCCCCACCTCCACCCCACTGCTGTCTAGTCGAGGTCTACTAATAGTGACCCCATATAGGGTTTCTGAAGCTGTGAAACTTGAGAGCAGACAGCCGATCTGTCTCCCATGGGGCCGCTGGTAGGTTTGAATTGCTAACGTGTGTTAGCAGCCCAACACATAAACTAGGGCTTCTATAGTAGCCAGTAAAGAGTCAGGGTATGATGCTGCTGGTTTAATAATGCCCTGGGTCAAGGCTAGCCTTGTGACAATCTCTCCCAAACAGCCCCTAGCACAGCTAAACTGAATTCTTAAATCTCTCTCTGCCATGCATTCTTTTGACATTTGGGTGAAGTCTATGGAAGATCGCCAAAGGCTCTCTTCCCACACCCTTCTCACGGTGTTCACTGGGAAAGCTAGGCTTCGAGACAAGAATACGGCTTCAGTCACATGTATGGGGTCTAGGGATGGCCTCTTTTGCTTCATATTTTCTTGTATTCTCTAGGTAGAAAAAGCAATCAAAGAACATATCACTAAAAAAGTAGAAATAATATATGTGCCCACTGCCATCGAGTCAGTTCTGACTCGTAGTGACCCTAAATGACAGGGCACAACTGCCCCTGTGTGTTTCTGAGACTGGAACTCCTTGCAGGAGTAGAAAGCTTCCTCTTTCTCCTGGAAAAAAATAGAGAGATTATTCGACGGTTAATTTTTCTTAAAGTTGTTTTGCTGTTCTGGATTTTGTTGTCCAAATTTTACATGTTATGGGTGTGGGTTTTTAATATCATCCTATATTTTCTTTTCCTTAAGAAATGTTTATACTTTGGTCCCTAAAACATTAACTGACCCAGATGGCATCATTCATTTAAACCTACAACAGTAAGCTGAGGTAGATACTGTTAGTTTTGTCTCCATTTTATAGAAGAGAAACCTGAAGGACAGAGAGATTAAAGTCACAGAGATAGAAATGGATTGGACCAGATTCTGAACCCAGCCAGACTGACTTCTACACCTGTATCTTAGTCATTCATCACATACCCTACTGTGTCTAGACAAAAGTGAGGTCTAACCGATATACTGAAGGAGTTTGCACTTCAAGGGTGAACCCACAAAATAATTGCAGTCTAGTGTAATATGTATAACATTAACTACACAAAGCACAGAACTTTGAAAGGGGAATAGAGTTCCTAGGATAGTAGGGAAACCTTCACAGAGAAGTGTTAGATGATTACTACTAGTAAGACTTATATTTGAAATTCTATCTAGACTCATTTCATGTGCCTAAACTAATTGGCCATGGTTACCATGCAATAACTCCTAGTATCAATTACAAAATAAGCCTTGTTTCCAAAAATAACAGAGATTTATAAAATGTACTCAAAATTTTGAAATGCATTTACGGTCTCAACATCCACATAAAATAACATGAATGATGGGGGAAGTGAAGAGGTCACCCTCAAATGTGTGTGCACTTGTACAAAGGTAAGACACAAATCTAGTGCAAACTTGACCTGGTGCAAACTTGACCGGGGCCTGGGTCTTCTTACTCCCAGTCAAATTTTCCATTAAGTGTTCCATATGGCTGGGTCTCCAAAATGTGGTTATTTTTGTTAAAATGACCTTTCATTAGTATAGGTTTAAATTATGCAAATGAAGATGGAAATGAAAAATTATTTACCAAAGTTCCTCTAGTAGTTTTATCATTAGAAATCTTGGCATAAAGATTAAGGAATTTCACCTTAGAGTGAATCTTGTGCTATAGTCTGCATATCTTGGTGCTTTTATTTAAAAGAAGCAGGAAATGAGTTTCTTTTTTCTGTAACTGAAAGTGACAAGAAATATATAGTTCATTGAAAAGTAATAAATATGATGTGATGACTATGAGTAGGGTTAAGTAGAGAAGACCTCACCATTCAATCTAGTTTAGTGCATTTCCTCACACTCCAAAGAGCTGTTAGTAGCACTAGAATGTTTCATATGAAAAGCTCTGAGAACGGTAAATCAAACAAGTTGAAGATATAATTTTGGAAACAACATTGAAGGAAAAGCATGCATGTCAACCAATTGAATTGAGTTGTCCCTGGCTCAGTGGTCATGCATTAAATCACTTTGTTTATAAAGCAAATTTATTTAGAAGAAATTGGCAGGGAAGGTGCTTCTACAGGGAGATGCAGTCAACCATGTGCTCACTTTAAGGCAGCATAGCTGTTAGGGGAGAATCTGTGGGAATGATATTTAAAACAGGGGAATATATTTGGACTTCATCTCTAACTTACCAAAGTGGTGGCTTTCCTACCGTGGAATACTCGCTTTCCAGCTTCCCTCTGTTCTAAGTTAGGGAATAAGTCCCAGTCAGGTTTCCCTCACTGCTAGTTTTCCACAAGGAGGCATCATAAAAGAGTAAGACTGACACAGTCCACCCTGGACGAGATGGACTGGCATGGTGGCTGAAACGATGGCCTCAAACATAGCAGCTGTGACGGTGGTGCAGGATTGGACACTGTTTCATTCTGTGGAGCCATGGTGATAGCACGGAGCAACAACACCAGCTGCTTCCACTTAGATGCCCCACAGGTGCAACAGACTCAGTTTATTGAAAATAGGACCCACCTATCTACTCCAAGAACCATGAATGATAGTGGAGCTATAAACCAGGAAATCCTCCCATACTCCTCCACTTGCTCTTGGTTGCTTTCTAACTGTGATCCTACCACCTAAATTTTTCATATGTCCTACTCCTGTTCTTCTGTCCTCCTGAATTCTCACCTCTGCTATTGAGATAGTTAAAGTTTATTGTGCCAACTTGGCCAATAAACACATGTGGGATTAATTGAAGGGTGGAGAGATAAATGGCTTGGTGAGCCTTGCCTTTCTAGTTCTCGGGTCTCTTGCTTTCTGATGGTCGGACCAGGGTGCAGCTGCCTTAGCCAGGTCCCTGCCTCAGCTGGCAGGGCTCACTTCCTGTGAGACATCCCTGAGGAGAAGCCACATGGACCTACCCTGATGCAGCCCTGGGTGCTGGAGCTGCCGTGTGGAGACCCCTGCCAGCGCTGAGATGCCTACATGCTCACTGATTCGGCTTTCCTCCTGTAGTCGTCATCATAGTGAGTGTTTTGTGAGATGGAGGAGGACTTTGTGGATTGGTGTCAGACATATGGGTTAATGGGTTAATGTTGGATATATGGGCTTGGACAGCACTGGGTTGGGATGGTTTCTTGATGTGCACTTACCCTTTATATAAAACCCTCTCTTATACATAAGAGTTTCTGTGGATTTGTTTCTCTAATGTACCCAGACTAACACAACTATAATAGTTGCCTAAATAATGATGGTTTTGCTCCCATATAAAGGAGCCAGGTATCACTGTCCCTAAAAAGCCCTTTCCTATCATCTTTATATTGAAAATTACTATTCATACTTTAATACTTAATTTAGACATTATCACCTCTAGGAATCCTCCCTTGGTTCTTCCCCCCTGGAAGCAATAGAATATAATAGTTAAGAACATGGCTTGGTTAATTAGTACTGCTCTTTGCAACTCTTGCCTTGAGAGGTAAATTATCATAATGGATTTTTCAAGCCACCTAAAATACTTGAAAATAAAGAAAGCATATTTGGTTATGTGCAAGATGTCTTGGGACCTGTGGTTACAGTGTGTGATATGGTAAGCCCAGCCAAATATAAACTTTCAAGAGTGGGCCACAGTGAGTTGGTTGGAGAGGTTATTAAATTGTAGGGTCACGTGGCCCCTTCCTGGGTCATATCTATGGTGGAACTATGTATGGGATTGTCAAGGAAAACTTGCTCATCAAACAAAACCATATTGCCCCATGAAACAGAGGAACAGTCACAGACTGCTCCACTTAGGAGCATACCTCTGACAGAATCTTGGTGCCTTTTATTAAAAATAACAATAAGCATAGTGGCTTTTGTTGGGGTATAATTAGCAAAATGATCCCTGGTGACATATTGGATTATTTGAGGGCTGCTAAATGCAAGGTCAGCAGTTAGAAACCACTATTTTTTTCTGAGGGAGAAAAATGAGGTTTTCTACTTCCACAGTTAGTCTCAGAAACCCGCAGGAGCAGTTCTGTTCTATCTACAGCGTCCCCGTGAATCAGAATGCGTCCAGTAAAATAGGGTGTTTCATTAGCCGGCACTAAAATGTGTAAGCTACAAACACATGCAATGCTTCACTGATCTGGATCTCAGCTGTCACAAGTGCCATCCTAATCTCTATATTGTTCCAATTATAGAATATGTGCTGCTGAAGTGGAGCTTAATTTGAAGGCATCAAGGAATTTCAGCATGGTCCAAGTTTGGCCTGTTTTTAGCAATTTCAGCAAACCCACCAGCCCATCATCTTTTGTTGATTGGCCAGAAACTCCTCAATGCCCTTTTCCAGTCTGTACAGAGAGGAATGACTGCTGTCCCTGTGAAAAGATCGTCACACCACAGTCCCTATCCAAGTATTCCCACCGTGATGTAATAATCTCTCCAGAAGGTAGTAAAAAGAGAGATGAGATGTCTGAAGTCCTTTGGGACTTCCCAGGGGTCACGAGAGAAGTTAAGCATCTATGATAAGATCGAGTCAGTTAAGATGACAGCTTTAGTAGTGAAGCTGCCGCCATGCCTGCTGCCATTAGAGAAGCCTCTCTTTATATGAGAATTACTTTGTCTAAATATTTCTGTGACATAGGTGATGATGTCAGTCTGGTAGTTGAACCTACCTCTAGAAGGGTTGAAGCCTGTTGTTGCCTGGCTGAAATGCTACAGATAGTGAAATCCTGCATACTCTAATGCCCTTTCCAAGTCTTTCTAGGACTGAGCATAGTGACACGTCTTGGAAATGCTGGACGAGAAGGGAACATTAGCATTGTCGGAGCAGTTTTCCCCCCCCCGAGTGGTAGTTTGGGTGAGCCAGTTACCTCTGCTGCTCTTGGTCTTGTTCAGGTATTTGGGGGCATAAATAAGAAATTAGCTCAACTGACTAACCAGCTATAGCAAAGACATGCATGCCATGCCTTGGATGATTACTAATACAAATGCTTCACATTTTTATTAGTGTGTTTCTCTGAGGGCAACAGTTAAGGCGTTTCTGCAGGAAAGAGACCTAGCAGAAATTAGACATCTTGTAGGAAAAGCTTCTTTAGCAGAAACAGATAAAATCACTCTGGAAGCGATAAATTTATCAAATGTAACTGTCTGCCACAGTTAGTTGTATGGAAGTACTCCACATGACAGGTTCTGCAAATTCTCCAAGATTTTAGGTGGTCTTTACCACCACCTCCACCAGCACCAGCCATGCCGGACCTGAGGGGAAACCATGGGCCTCCCTGCCCAGCCTCTCCTCCTCCCTGCCAAACTCCTCTAATGTCATAAGTTGGCACGGAGGTGGCATCCTAACACAAATCCTGAGAATAAGGAGAAAGCAGAGTGGCTGAGGCACTTCAGATGTGACCAGATGCTAAAAAACAGGACAACTATGACAAAAATGGCAAAGAAGGATTAAATGGGGGAAGTGGAGGTGGAGGTGGAAGTCATATTGATAGTCCATTTCTGTTTGGTTTTAAATCTCATACTACAGATGATGTCTTCAGGTAATTTTTTTGGTGGAAAGGACTCATTTTCATTTGACTGCTTTGAAGATCCCCTCGAGGGCTCTTTCAGGAATCTCAGAGGCCTTTGTGGAAGCCAAAGGCCAGGTGCAGAATGGTTTTCCCCTGCCTTCAGTTGGCTTCCATCTTCTAAAAGTGCATTTTCGACCTTTAATATAGGACTTACTATATCCAAATGGATCGTGAAGGCCTGACTTCATTCTCTTCCACATTATCTGGTGGTAGTGGCATGGACAACTTCAAATCTATACTACTAAACTTCTATGAAAATAATGGCAGGAAAGCCATGACAAAGAGAATTGTTGAGAATGGTCCCCAAAGAGTAGAAGCTGAAAGCGATGGCCAGTTAAAACATTTAACAATAAATGGTAAGGAACAAGCACCACATTTGGGTCACAAGTAATCAGTGTACTCATGTAACACAAATGCTGAACTATTACAAGCACCATTTGAGGGTTAACAGGAACTTTGTTTGTAAATTCCAAATGAACTCTATGATCAGTATAACTACAAATCTTACAAAGAAACAAAAACCTCACTGCCATTGGTGCTGACTCAAAAGGAGTCTTTAGGAAAAGGAAGAACTTTCCCGATGAGTTTCCAAGGTTGCTACTCTTTACTGGAGTGGAAAGCCCATCTTTCGCCCACGAAGCTGGTGTTTTCAAACTGCTAACCTTGAAGCTCGTAGCCCAACACATAATCACAAGACATAGCTATTATGCAACCAGGACTCCTGATCTAAAGTATTTCTAAGTGGCTCATCAGAGAACATATTTGTCATAGACTTTTGAATCTATTGTTGAGTTCATATTCACAAGACTTTATTTTGGTCTTTGGAATAGTTGTAAATTTATGCATGCCATTTTTTGACTAAACTTAATCCAAGGTGAACTGTGAATTTTTAGTAAAGCTGGGAGAAAATTGTATACTAACACCAGCATGGATCCTGCTTTTTCCATTTTCTTTGAAATATGAGCCAAATAGTCTTAACCTGCTGTGAACTTAACATTGCCAGGACAAACCTCCGACAAAAATAATTTCTTTCTTTTTCTTTTTCTTTTTTTCAGTTTTGAGGAATGAAGGTTATTAAGATTTTAATGGAAATACATTTCTGGTTTGATATAAATCAAGGATGGTTTCTAGTTGGGCATAGATGCTGACAATTTAGCAAGTTTTAAAAATTGTTTAAGTATGTAATATAAAGCTTATATTTAAAAGTAAAGCTGGCTGTTTATCATTGGTTTAAAATATAATAAATGCTAATGTGTTTGGTGTGTTCTTTCAGGGGGGAAAAAAAATTAGAAATACGCCTTATGTGGTTCCATTTTATGATTCAACATGTAGAGCTACTGAAACCGCTACATAGAAAGACCATAAAATTACGTAGTTGAACCCTTAACAGAATATGTATATGTATTTATGTCTAGGTCTAGTTTGATGACTATGCCATGTCCATATTCATATCCATGTATGTCATATATATGTAAAACTCCATAAACCAAACTCACTACCATGAGTTTATTCCTAATCATAGCAAGCCTATAGGGCACATAGGTCTGCCTCTGTGTGTTTCGGAGACTGTAGACATTTGCTGGAGGAGAAAGCCTCATCTTTCTCCTGCTGACCACCTGATAGGTTCAAACTGCTGTGTGTCTCCATGCTTTTTCCTAGAAAATAAACTGAACAAATTTAATTTTAGATCAGATATGTAGGAGGTGGGAGGAAGGGCATTTTTAACTCTGTATCTATTGATTGTTTTATTGTATAAAAAGTTAAACCCATAATAAATTATTTTACTTTTAAAAATTACATAGTCCATTATTCATGAGCACATGGTGGAACTACTATAAACTACCTCCCTGAGACCCAAGTATGCGATAGAATATGGTGAGGCACAGATTAACAAAGATCACGCACAACTTCTTGAAGTTATGCAGAATGCATACCATAACCTTGAAGTTTTGAATTTTCTTTTTTCTTCAGCAAGCTCATACTGTGTATTTTCCTAAATTCTGGTCTTAAACTCTTTGATTCTTTATTGCACAGCTTTGAGGTCAATGCCTGCATGCATGATCATTTATGTCACTATTTACTTGATAGATCATAAAACAAGTATTCCTTTGTTTTCGGTGTTTGAGAGCGCTTCCTGATTCTTTATCTAAAGTGGTGAGTATAGAAAATATTCAAGAGGTGCTTCAGAAAGTTCATGGGAAGATTCTATTATCTTTTTATTCCATTTTTCCACTTTTCTCATTGCCATTATATTCTAAGCGACACTACTGGATGTATTCTACTTGCATTGGCTTTAGAATGGAAGACCAAGTACTCATCGAAATGATACCATGTGATAGGTAGGTTTATTATGCCAACCTGGAAAATAAGAACATGTATGATTAATCAGGTTGCAGTTTGATTGGAGGACAAAGAGATAAATTGTTTGGGAAGGCCTACCCCTTTCTCCCTTGCTCTATCGAACCAGCATGTGACTGCCTTAGCTCTTTTTTCTGCCTCAGCATGGGAGCTACACATGGATCGTGTTGCTAGAGCTTGAGGTTCCTTTAAGACCTGCTTCGCCAAGCTGCTTGAGGCTGGTGCTGGAGCTTGAGCCTGGTGGATCCTGTAGTCTTGCATTGCTTGAGTTCGATATCCCATCTGGGCCTGCTTCACTAAGCTCCTGAGCTTAGTGTTGGTGACTGAGCTGACTGTTGGTGACCCCCACCCCCACCCCCTGCTATTTGTTGCCTATGGGCGGACTTTGCCCAAGGAAAGACTCAGCTGTCTGCTTCTTTGACCTTGGACCCAGCAGCCTTAGTAAGTTGAAGGACTTCCAGTATATTAACACTTCCACAGAAGTAAGTTGAACTAAGCCCTGTACTGCTATGTGGACTAATTATCTTTTATCTTATTGTGTGTGTAAGACAGAATTTTATATCAAAGAGCAATTATATATTGATAAAACATCCCAGTCCAGTCCAGATCAAGTCCATAAGTTCGATATTAGCGCAAATTTCTGATACCAATCTGTAAATTTCTCTTCAGACTTACACAACACATGCAATGGTGCTGAATGCAGGAAGATTACAGGCCAGTAGGTGTAAAGTCTTATGGATCCAGTGGCAGTGGAAACATTGCAACACTGGCAGGGCTCTCTCCATGTGGCTCCTCCAGCTCCAGGGCTCTAGCATAGCTCCATGTGTCTTGTCAGCAGGAAGATCAAGCAGAGAGTCTGTATGTATCTGGCCTCCAGTGAGCTATTTATCTCCTTTGTACCTCCAAATGAGGTCATCAAGCTGCAACCTGATTGACAGGCTAGACTCCACCCCTTAATAAGTTGACAGGAGATTATGTAACTGCCGCATAATATAACTATACATTAAGGTGATTTTGCAGCTTAGTATTTGCTAAGTAACTGTTTTGCAGGAAACATTTCCTTTTCAAACATGAATTATTAGTCATTCAATATTACATTACTCTCTCAGTATAAATCAGAAATATTTGTGGGGAAATGTTGGGAACATCATTATTTTTAAAATAAGCAGTTGGGCTTGTTTTAATGAATCAGTGCTCTCTAAACCACTACAAAAGAGTCAGGCAGTCAAAATTGGTTTAATGTCATCTTGTTAAGGCATTAAGGACTATCACACCACATTGCTCATAAATTCTTTTTAAAATTACATTGAAAACAATGCTGGAAACGCCATCCACCTTTCTCTTCCTCAAACATATTAGAAGCCTAAGCTTCTGAGAACCATGCAACAGTGTGTTTGGCATCGAGCTCCTGGTACTCTCAGGGGCAGCGGGCCTACAGTGATTCTTAAGGCCATCATGGCATTGTGTTTTCAAAAAATAGTGAGAGGTGTCACTTGCTTATTGTTGAGTTCTCTTAACCATCCAGTTCACCAGTTATAGAAATACTTTCTTTTATATAGTTTTTGATTCACTGACTCAAATGATTTGTCAAAACGTCTGTAGCCACATCAGCAGAACAAGATTCATTCTGTTTAATACAGATTTATTCTTGTATCTACTGATAACAGACTCTGTGTCATGTTGAAAAGATTATTTCATCCTGCCGTATAGGAATTTGTTTTCAAATAATGAAATCTGTGCTTGTGTAAAAAGGCACACTGTATAACAACTCGAGGCACAACCATTTCCAGAGTTCTTTCTGGCCAGTAATTCTGGCGCCACTGCTTCCTCTTAGAGAAGGGGAGGGGGTGTGTGGACCTGTGTAACAATCTCAAATGCTCAAATGTAGTAGCATAGGTAAAGTAATTATTTTGTGCCACAATATATCATTATTATTAAAGTGTTTACATAATGCATTCTTATTAGTGTAGTGAGGAGAGATCAGCAGTGGAATTCAGCTATCATTTTCTATAAATTCTTATGAATTTAATATCCTAAGATTGGCCTGCTATTCAGCAGAAGTATTATTCCATGATTTTTTTTTAACCTTGGAGAATATTAGTAGAAAAAGATTACGCAGCGATATATTGGGGTCCTGCTTTATCAATGTGCTTCCAACCTGGTCTCCTACCAGAGGTCATATGTTCAATTAGCAATTAAAAGGATTTCAAAAGCTTTCTCTTTCTACCTTACACCTACCAATCTACTAGGATTGTAATAGTAATTAATGATCTAATTTGAAAAGTTGGGCCAAGTTTGTTGTTTGTTTTTCTGAATTTGCAACGTACATTCTTACTCCCTTTAGGAATGTTGACAGATGGTAGGACGATGCTGGAGAAACCATACTCAGGTTCCATTCCAAGTGCGCCTTCACCTAGATGTTGTAACATTCCAGATTAGAGCACTGATCATATTTCTTTTAATAAGACTGTGCTACAATTACAACTATCTTTTAAAAAGAGAATGTAATTCCATTTGATTGTGCTCTGCTTGGTCCTAACAGGAGCCAGCTTAATTCGAAAGCTTCATATGTACAAGGGTAAGTCAACATGTATTGCTTACAAAATCTTATTAAACAGAAATGTCAGCATGTGAAGTTAGTCTACTCTATCTAGTCTATGCACTTCTGAAGGCAGTGCTTCTGTCTGTCTCACACTTCCCCCAGGGAAAGCTGCAGTCTTTGATCTACACTAGATCTAAGTGAAAGTTGTGGACGCTTTGAGGAGTATGCCTTGTAAATCTTCAAGTTCTGAGAGCAAAAAGAAGCCCAAAGAAAATCAAGACTATGAGGTGGATGGGGTAAAATTCTCATTGGACAGCACTTGCTACTCCCAAAGAAATAATTCTCTTAAAACTTCTTCATAATAATCCCCTGTGATCATCTTGTGCCCTTTGAAGAAATCAGTAATGATTGCCCCCTTGGCAATCCCAGGGAAAAAATCACCATAATCTTCTGACCCGATCTGTCTAATGTACACAATGAAGCAGGTCCCTCTGAAGTCAATATTTGGATTAGAAATTGTCTCCAGGCACCCATTGAGATGAGTGTTTTACTGAGAGAACTTTTCCACAGCCATCCACTGATCACAGAAACACGTTTAGACTCATTTTGTTTGGAATAAACTCATGTATAGGAAGCGTGGTGGCAATACTTTTCAATCTACCCTCAAATTTTACACATTGTATCCTTTGAATTTTTTTCCCAGTCTGGTGAATGAATACAAGAGGTCGCTATGTTCAGAGTTATGTGTACTTTTTAAAAATCTAGTAAAGAATAAAAAAATTAAGTAAAAAGAAAAAAAGCCTGGCTTCATGAGTACAAACTCCTGGCTCTGAGATCTTGGTCAAGTATCATAATGTCCATGTACCTCGGTTGAGCCATTGAGTAGATTTTGACTCATGATGACCCCACAGAGCAGGGTGGAACTGCCCCTGTGAGTTTCCAAGCTAACTCTTGGTGGGAGTTGAAAGCCTACTGCTGAACAGCTGGTAGTTCCAAACCACTGACCTTACAGTTGGCAGCCCAGCATGTAACCAGTATGTACCCCAGACTCCTTGAATATAAATGCGGGATAATTTCTCATTGAGAAAATTGAATGAGATAATATATAGTAAAGTGGCTTGAACTGTCCCTGGAATACAGTACACATGCATATATGTGAGTTAATTTTCTTTTCAAAATTAAGTTAAATTCCTTATCTTTACAGAAGACCCCAGCTTTCTTTGAACTTCTCAACTAAAAACGATGGTTTGACACACAATCTTATCCATTTGTCTTCTAGATGAATAAACAGAAATGCTGTAAATATTTTTCATTCCCTTACAACTAAAGCTCTGCATGCACGCTATGTTCTGTCAATTATTCACAGGCCAAGGTGAGAGGCAAAAAGCAAGCAGACATCATCTTCCATTAAATTCTTGGCAATCTCTGCTGGTAAACATCACCTTGGAAATGGTTATGTCCCAGCTTCCTAAATATTTAAAGGCGATTATGGTGGAGGAGCTGCAGCTTGGCTGACTCCTTAACAGTAGCAGCTACAAGCATCCATCCATCCTGTCCAGCAGTCAGTGCGCCCATGGAAGTCAGAGTATTGGTGGCAATGTTGATTTTACCCAGCTTTACTGTGACCTCAGCTATCAAGGTCAATTGGCATAGCATAATTCACAAAGACAATGCCCTGCATCCTATGCTGATGAGTAGTAACTAGGGTCTTCAAAGTGGGGGAGCAGTCATCTAGACTGTAGCTATTGATTTATCCTCATCTGAAGTAATGAAGAGAGAAGAACATTGAAGAAAAATGGAAGTAATTTGTCCAAAAGATTAATGGACCATATGAACCTCAACCCCCATGCCTGTTCATCCAGAAAAACTCCATGGTGCCAGCCACTGCTGCTGACCACTCTGAAAGGAATTATAGTAGAAGGTCCTAGACCGAGTCAGAGAAATATGTGGAACATACTACACTTTTTTTTAAACACCAGGCTTACAGTTCTCTGTCAATTTTTCTTCTGATCATCTTCCTCTTTTTCATCATCCTTCTAATTTAGCAAGCATTCTATCCTTTTCTATGGATTAGTCGCTCCTGATAGTATGGTCAAAGTATGTGATGTAGCTAAGAGCATGAATCACTTGAGGTCCAAAGTTCTACATGAAGCAAATGTAAAACACTGAAAATAATGCCAATTCTATAAAATTTGGACAGATCAATTTTGTATCATTTTATGGTTTACTGTGACTTGTAGAAGAAAAATGTTTTGTATCTTCTTTGGTTTGTGCATGTTATTAGGTATACAAGGGCAGGCAAAAAGTATTTCTGCGGGGATTCCACTTCATACATGTCAAGAGTTATTCCAACCAAAATGTATGTTAACCTGTCTCTGTAATTCGTGGACGGTAACTCAGTAGTTGATTTGCCTTCATTTCCTTAAACCAAAAACCTCGAACTCACTGCCATCAAGTTGATGCCAACTCATAGCGATCCATAGGACAAGGTGGAAATACTCCTGTGAACTTCCGAGACGGAAATTCTTTACGGGAGTAGAAAGTCCAGTCTTTCTCCCAAGGAGCAGCTGGTGGTTTCAAAGTGCTGACGTTTTCAGCCCAACACACCAGCACTGAGCTCCCGGATCTCCTCTTGTCTCCTTGGGGGGCCTTCAAAACGACGGTGGACTTAGGTGGAGAATGTGTGAACAAACAATGGCTTCATATATTGCTATTTGTGTTTAACATAACTTTCTATTATTTTGTAGCAATACTGTAAATGCTTTGTATAAAAATAATGATAAAAAAATTTTAAACACTAGGTCTGCTGTTCTGACAGAGACTGTGGAACTCCTAAGACTAAAGCCCTGTCACCCCTCAAGACTCAGTTTTCAGCCTAACAACAGACTAGTATATAAGGTAAATAGTAACACCAGGAGGCACATGCTCCTTAGAACAAGTAGTGTTTTCCCAGGGATAAAGCAGTATAGCAACGATGAAACATACAACATTCCTCTAGTCTTAAATGCTTCCTCCCTGCCACTATCATGATCCCAACTCTACCTTAAAAATCTGGCTAGACCAGAGAGTGTACACTGGTACAGATAGGAACTGGAAACAGGGAATCCAGGATGGATGATCTCTTCAAGACCAGTGGTGAGAGTGGGGATACTGGGAAGGTGGAGGGAGGGTGGGGTGGAAAGGCGAACCAATTACAGGGATCTACATTATAACCTCCTCCGTGGGGGATGGACAAGAGAAAAGTGGGTGAAGGGAGACGTTAGACAGTGTAAGATATGACAAAATAATAATAATTTTTAAATCATCAAGTGTTTGTTGGGGGGGGGGAGCGGAGGGAGGGGAAAAAAGGAAGAGCTGATACCAAGGGCTCAAGTAGAAAGCAAATGTTTTGAGAATGATGAGGGCAACAAATGTTGCTTGACATACAATGGATGTGTGTATGTATTGTGATAAGAGTTGTATGAGCCCCCAATAAAATGATTTTTTTTAAAGCAGGAAGGGATAAAGAAAAGGGACAAAAGGAAATAATAAACACATCGAGGGTGTGCGATGAATACTATTACTTTGTGGGGATGAATTGTTGAATGGAAAACCAATTGGCTCTATAGAGTTTCACCCAAATCACAATAAAAAGTAAAGAAACTAATTTGACCCCCACTTGGTAGCAACAGTGGGGTAGGGTAGTGTTTTTAAGACATTGATGAAAATCCAGCCTAGAATCTGCTCCTTCATTTCACCTTTAAAAAAAAATTAACACCTAATTCCTTTTATTAAATTTTGTACGGCTTCAACTTTCTAACCATCCAGTCTTACTTTTCTTACCTCGTTACATAAACTGTGCACCAGGACCTTGGTGGATCTCTGCATATTCCCTGCTTTCTTAATATCCTCACTCACTTTTCGTATGCCACTTTTACCCTGTAAACCACTCTCAGAATCACATCTGTTGTCCCTAATCTTCCACAGGAAATTACCTTCTTAGAACGTTCCTTAGTCTATACATAGCCAGAGCTCTAATACACACTATTTTTATTGCAATTCTTAGCAAAAATGATCTGCATTAGTAAAATGAGGACTAAGAAAGTTTATGTACGTATACTCACAATCTAGCCAAGATTTCATGAATCATTTCCAGGTTCCCATAAAAGTCAAAGTGTGGGTTGGAAATCATTTTCTCAGGACTTTTCTAGGGCTTTTTAGTATCTATTTAATGCCTCCTACTTCTGGTAAAGGAAATTTCTACAGATCCAAGTTCAACATATAAATAGCTTTAAGTGAAATTATATGTCCCATGGGGAGTACAAGCTTTTGAATCACAATGAGCCATTTTTGAACAGAATATATAAGGGCTTCAAGATTTAAAACTTTTAAAGAATACTGAATTTGAATACCCTTTCATTTGAACTAGGAGTGTGGATCTCCCTTTGCATTAGATATATGTATATTTTACGGATTAGAGGTGAAGGTTCTGATTAGCACCTTGGTCAGTAATTAGCTTGTGATCTTAGGCAACTAGCTAAGGGTATCTGAAAAATAATCAAATTTAAGGAAAAGTCAGGAAATGAAAAAGTATTTCCATTCCAAAGTTCTAGATTGAGACTGCCCTAGATTTCTAGGAAGTCTAGAACCATGCTCCTTCCTGTGCTTTTCCTAACTTGACTTTCACAAGGCTCACTTTGAGCCTTGAGGCTCCCAACATGGGTTTATGGAAACCTTCTGGGATGGAAGATAATCTTGACTCAGATTCTAAACAGAATTTTCTAATTCTGTTACATGTGCTGTAAAAGCAAAACAAAACACAAACAGTACTTTCTGGTGTCTTCAGGGCCATATGTCAATTATGTGAAATAGGGCAGATATTTTTAATTCTCTTGTAATTAAAAATTAAGACTTAAGTATGAGTCTAAGGGGCTGTCCTAGTAAGCAATTTAAGTAAATGCACAAAGTTGTATCCTTAGAATTGTCTCTGTCTTTGCTGTCAGGGGAACAATCCTATTTCAACCATATATTTTCTCAAGCCTAGTTCCTTCCCAACAAGCATCTTATTTATAATATACCTGTAAGCTATCCTTCTGACCTCTATACATATCCATTATATTCATCGTATTCTGACCATAACAAATTATCACAAATTTGTTTAAAGCCATATCCATTATCTCACAATTCTGTAGATCAACATTCCAGGGGTACTCTGCTGATTCCTCTGCAAATGCTCGCCCTGGTGTTGACTGGTTTAGACTTTCAGCTGGAGTTTGTAGGAGAGAACCCACCACCAGGCCTGTTCAGCTAATTGGCAGAGTCCAGCTCTGTACTGGCCTCAATTCCCGTTTTCCTTGCAATTAGCCAGGGATCATTCTCTTAGAGCTGCCTACATTCCTAGGCTAGTGGCCCTACTTCTTCAAAGCCATCAACAGCACTTCAAATTATTCTCATGTTTCAATTCTCCCTGACATCTCCAGAAGTCTCTGACATCTTCTTCTGCATTCATTCATTCATTCATTCATCCATCGATTTAATTATTTTAAAGGTTCATGAGATTACATAGGTTTCACTAAATAATCCAGTAGTTAGCTTTGTTCTCTGATACAACTAGTAAAAACTATCTGAGAAAGTATACAAATTGAGTAAAAGCCAGTATTTTAAGGTTAACTTCTTGGTATATTTATTCACACCTATAAATTCCTTTTGTCGTATAGTAACATACAAATAGTACAAGGGATCAGGGACTATGGAATCTTTGTACAGGCTATAATTTTGCCTATTATGTGTATGCTCCTAGCTGGAGTATCTATTTCAATAATTCAGGGAAGGGGGGAAAGTTGGGGGCAAAACCCCTCTCTTCACAAGTGCTACTTGAAATTTCTGAAGGATAAAAACTTACTTGTTTAATCATAGAATCATTGTATAACCATAAATGTGTCTACTCTTCTTTCCAACATCTTTGGCTTTTTTTAAAGAGGAAACATGATTGTTTATTTGCAGATTAAATTACAAGGTGTGTTAAGGTGGCCTGGTGGTGTAGTGGTTACACTTTGGACTGAACTGCAAGGTCAGTAATTCCAAACCACCGGAATGTCTGCTGGAGAAAGGTCAGGGCTCTCTAGCCCAGTTCTGATTTTAAGCCCCAGTTCTAACACAGACTACCTTACAGAGCTTAAAAAATCATTTTAAGAAACTCTAGCCCAAGTCTTTCCTATTGTAAAGTTGGATGTTTCATTAGTTTCTAGGCTAACCACCAGTTGAAGATTCTTCATCTCAAGTTATTTAAATTTGTATAAATCAAAATTACATATGAACCACAAATCAAGATGGTAAAAATATTTCTGCATAAAAAACCATTTCTTTATAGAAGGGTCTTAAAAATTTTAAGAAGTTAAAATTTTATGTGAAATATTTTTTCATTCCTTCCTAGAAAAATCATCTACTTTTTTCCACCTTTCAATTCATCTCACTTGCCACCAAAAGGTTAAAATCTGCTCCTTAAGAAATAAAATAACAGTTCTAAAAAGGGTTTAATGTCTCAAGATTCATGTAAATCCTAATGCAAAGCAGATGCTTATCAAAGTTTTTTCCTAAAAAGGCAGCCTGGGCTGGGTGAATGCTGCAGAAGACTTCCCCGTCATGGCTTTCCAGTAATGAGTCCTGGGACACGCAAGTTCCTTTTGCCCCAGTTCACAGCATCACAGCATCTATTTCCCAAATGCACAAGCACTTGAATAAGGTATATTTTTAGTAAGCCATATGTGATACGTGCTTTGGGTACCGAAAGACTGGGCCAAACCAAATTCACAGCCATTTCAACTCCTAGTAACCCTCCGTAGGGCTTCTGAGAACGTACATCTTGATGGGATCAGGCTGCTCACATTGTGGGACCAGCCCAGTGCTACAGTCACAGCTGCCGTCAGCTATTATTTATAAACTTGGAACTTTCTCAGTTTCAACAACACTGGCCTTACCTAATCAAAGTTATCTAAACCTAAAATGAAAAAAATTTTTGTTTGATTTCGTTAGAAGTCTTTACACTAACAGAACCTCTGATATTTCTTTCCTGGAAAGGTATGTGTTCATTGTTCAAAAGTTCTTACACACTAGAGTATCTTAGGAGATTCCAACTGCTATTAAGAGCTTGAATTTTTAACTA
>NW_022103898.1:69456550-69472913 GCF_000313985.2 Echinops telfairi | reverse complement strand
TGGGTGAGGGGAGACGTCGGACAGGGCAAGATATGACAAAATAACAATTTATAAACTATCAAGGACTCATGACGGAGGGGGAAGCGGAGAGGGAGTGGAAAAATGAGGACCTAATGTCGGGGGTTTAAGTGGAGAGAAAATGTTTTGAGAATGAAGTACAAAAGCGCTTTACACAATTGATGTGTGTATGGATTGTGATAAGAGTTGTATGAGCCCCTAATAAAATGTTTAAAAAAATTAAAAAAAAAAAAGGAAAAGCGGGGGGGGAAAAAAAAAGTACTTGGACTACCACATCTTTCTCTCACAGAGCAGTTGGGGAGTTCATACTGCTCGTTCAGTTCACAGCAGGTGATTAACCATACACCACCAATGCTCCTTAATTGCTGCATGTGATAGATTCGACATAGTCATATTGTTTCTATCATGGTTATTGAAAAATATTCTAAAAGGCAGAAACCAGCTCCAACTTCTTGTGTGTGTTAAATACATACGAGTAGTTAACAAAACTTTATCATTTCCACATTCTTCACATGAATAATTCAGTGATATTATGTTTGCCATATTGCTCAATTATTACCCCTACCTGAAATTTCTGGCACTTGTAATAGAAACTCTACGTTCCCGAAACAATGAGGCCCTGACTCCCCCTCCTTCCCTACCTCCCTGGTAACCACTTAATAAACTTCATTATTCACTTGCTTATTCTATATATGTCATGTAAGTGCTGTTATAAAATATTTGTCCTCTTGTGACTTAGTTTTTCACTCAGCATGGTTTCAAGGTGCATCCATGTTGTGTGATGTATTAGGACTTCCTTTTTCTTCATGGCCAAGTAATACTCCGTTGAATGTTTGAACCATATTTTGATTATCCATGCCTGTTGATGAATATTTAGACTGATGTCATTCATCTTACACATAGTGGTTGTTTCATACATATGTCACATGTGACATAGGTTATCACATTTGAGGCACTTTTAAAAAAATTTCAAGAGGAAAATGTCTGTGCCGAATGGGTAGGTGGTGACAAAGCAAGAGCATTTTGACTAACAGCATGACCCCTCATCTCCCACTCCCCTGCCCCCAGTTCGAAGTAACATGGGAAATATGGAAATTGCCTGAGAAATGTATAAAAGAGCAGCCTCATTGCTGAGCTGTGGCATCTCCCCACAAGCAAATGCCAGCACGTCACAGATATAGAAATATGCAATATGCATGTAAAATACCATATTTCAGAAGATATTTGATCATTTTAGCATAGACCAGAAATCTCTTAACATAAAAACAATTGTATTCATATGCTTAAACTGCTATCTGCAGCTCCCTCTTCTGTTCGCAAGCCTTAAATGCAGTGTCCTTTCTGTAGTTTAGAATAATCAGCTTGACAGTATTGTATTCCAGAATTTTGAAAGGATTTGAAGTACCTACCAACCATATTAATTCATCATTCTCTTTTTGTTGTTGTTTACTCATTTAAGTAGCATTGATGCAACTATTATTTATTTTAATTCACAGGGAAATTGACCTGTAACTTTTGATGTTATTTTTCCAGGCGTACTGTGTTAAATGTCTTGACATCTTGCACATAACTCCATACATATTTTTGGGATGAATTATGCCATCGACTATAGATGACATATTTTTCTTATTAGCTTTTAAGGAAATAAGATTAGTGCTATCAGAGATTATTGAGTTGATAGCTCTTGCATTAAGTGTCATAAACATAGTTTCCGCCTCCCCTTCAAGAATGGATCTGGGAGCGCTGCTCCTCATCTGGGGGCGGAGGTGGAGGGGGGCGAGCCAGGAGCCGGGTATCCAGCCCCTGGGTCAAGACGGAAGCTGGGAGCCCCGCTCCTCATAGCGAAGGGACACCAGGAGCCCAGTACCCAGCACCAGCATCCTGACTGGAGCTGAGAGTCCGGCTCCTCATCATCCCGACTCCAGGAGCAGGGTACCCAGCATCCTCTTCAACACCTGAGCTGGGAGCGCAGCTCCTGGTCGCGAGGGGACACCAGGATCGGGGTACCCAGCACCCGCGTCAGGACTGGAGCTGGGCGCCCCACTCCTCATCGTCCCTTGAGGGGGAGGACGCCAGGAGCAGGTTACCCAGCCCAGGCTTCAAGACTGGAGCTGGGAGGAGCTCTTCGCGGGAGGGAGCGAGGAGACGCTAGGAGAGTGCTACCCAGCCCCAGCTTCAAGACCAGAGCTGAGAGCACTGCTCCTAGTCTAGGGGAGAGGTGGGAAGCCAGGAGCGGGTACCCCAGCCCCCGCGTCAAGACGAGAGCTGGGGGCCCCCGCTTATAGTCGCCTCGTGAGGCCGAGGAGCAGGTTACCCCAGCCACCCGCATCGAGAAGGGAGCTGGGAGCCCCCGCCCGTTGCTAACCACAAAGTCATCAGTTCAAACAGCCACCCACAGGGACAGTTTAACCTGTCCTATAGAGTCAGAATCCACTCACTGGCAGTGAGTGACACTGATTATAGAATTAAAACAATTAGAGTCCCTTCCAAATCACTGGATAATATCAAAAGCCATCTAAAGAAAATGCATGCAGATAAAGATAAGAAACAGCAAGCTGCTTTAAAACGCAAGGACAACATAAGATGGCAAACAAGCACAGCACCAAAGCACCTGGCTTAAAATAGTCCATAAAGATAATGCTCTATATCCTGCTTGGGTGAGTAGCAACTGGGGCCTTAAAAGCCCATAAACAGCCAGCTAAGGTGCAACTATTGGTCTCTCCTCAAATATTTTTAGTCCCCCAAAAGTTCACCAGATGAACCTATTGATCAAGCAAAGCTAAGTTTATTAGCAGAAGGAAGAAACAAACAGTAATCGTGTCTCAGAAGAGGAAATGCATATACCTGGGGTAGGTGATATGAAGAAGCTTTGAGTAGACAGTGTTATGAAGATCCTGATGCACGTGCATGATAAGTAAGGTATTCTAGTTGGGTTAGAAGCTTCGCCTCCATGAGCGAATATTTTATTTAATCATTTTATTGGGGACGCGCACAACTCTTATTACAACCCATACATACTTCAATTGTATAAAGCACATTTGTACATTCATTACCCCATGAGCAAATATTTTATGGAGTGAATACCTAAACTGTGTTTCCCAGTATCATTCACTCAAAAACAGAATAGCATGATTTGATCCAGCATTATTAGCAACATGTTTACAGGGATGCCTATTTAATATGTTTAAAATACAAAATTTTGAGTAGCGAGGAAAAGTATTGTGGTTGTGGGCCATTGCTTTGGTTTCAATTCACAGAGACCCTGTTCACAACTACGCTGTCCGGCCATTGTTGTTAAGTTTGAGCTCATTGTTGCAAACACTGTGTCGATCCACTTCATGGGTCTGCCTCGCTTTCACTGCCCTTCTACTCTACCAAGCACGGTGTTTATTCCACGGACTGGTCTCTCCTAAGAACATGTCCAAAGCACATGAACAAAGTCTTGCCATCCTCACCTCTAAAAGATCATTGTGGCTGTTCTTCTTCCAAAACAGATGGTTGTTCTTTTGGCAGCCTATAGTACTTTCAATAATCCCTTAGATCAGCACCATAATTAAAATGCATCAATTCTTCTTTGGTCGATTTTAGTCAACATCCAACTTTCACAAGCATGTGAGGCAATTAACAATACCATGGCTTGGACCAAGCATGCTTAGTCCACAAAGAGATATAAATGCTCTTCAACACATTTTTTTTAAAACCTGGTCAAACCGATTTATGCAACGCATCATTTGATTGCTTGCCTGCTGCTCCGTAAGCATTGATTGTGGGCCTGAGCAGGATGAAATCCTCAGTAATCTCAAGCTTTTCTCCATTGATCGTGATGTCATCTCCTGTAGGGATTTTGGTTTTAAATTGACTTATAATCCATAATGCAGGCTGCAATCCTTGATTTACATCAGCAAGTGTTTCAAGTCCTCCTCTTTCAGCAAGCTACTTTATGCCATCGGCATATTGCAAGTTGTAAATAAGCCTTCCTCCAATCTTGATGCCACATTCTTCCCCATATATTCTCCTTCATTCAGCTTTTCTGATTATTTGTTCAGCATACAGATTCAATGATACTGGTGGATAATTTCCCCCTTCTGCAGGTTCACCTTTCTTAGGAATCCGTACAAATATCGACCTCTTCCTGTCAGTATGCCATGTACCTATCCTCCAAATTTCTTAGCATAGACCCAAGTGAATGCTCCCATTACTTCATCAGCTTGCTGAAATTTTTCAGTTGCTAGTCCATCACCTCCTGGAGCCTTGTTGTTGGCTAATGCCTTCAGTATAGCTCGGACATCTTCCTTTACTATCACTGGTTCTTGATCATGTTACTTCTTGAAACGGTTGCGTGTCCACTAGTTCTTTTTGATAGTGACTGTGTATTCCTTCCATCTTCTTTTGATGCTTACTGCATCACTCAATATTTTGACAATAGAACCTCTTAATATTGAAACTTGATGCTCGATTTTTTTCCACCCATTCTTTCAGCTTGCTATATGCTGACCATTTTCATCCTTGTTTTTGTGACTCCAGTTCTTTGCTCATTTCATGGCAATATCCTTTCCTTTAAAGCTGCCATTTTAAATATTCTATTCAGCTTTTACTTCATTTCTTCCATTTGCTTTAACTACTCTATAATCATAAGCGAGTTTCATAATCTCTTCTAACACCCATTTTTATCAATTCCTTTCCTATCTTTTTAATGATCTTTTACTTTCTCCATGCATTGTGTTCTTGATATGTCATCCCCACAGCTCATTAGACTTTCTGTCATTAGTGTTCAATGAGACAAACATTTTCTTGAGATGTTCTCAAAATTCAAATGGAATATACTCAAACTTGGATTTTGGCTTCCTTGGACTTGTTAAATTTTCTTCAACTTCAACCTGAACTTATATATGAGCAATTGATCAGTTCTACAGTAGGCTCATGGCTTCAGTTTTGCTGATCTTATTGAGCTTCTCCATCATCAGTCCCACAATATACAGTGAACCCTCATTTATCGCGGTTAATCGGTTCTAGACCCTACCGTGATAAATGAAATTCCGCGAAGTAGGATTCCTTATTTGTAAATCAAATATTTTCGTAGTTAGAGCATAGAGGACATGAAAAAACACCCTTTAGTCACCATTACACTCGTATTACCCAGTTTATTAAACGAAAAAGGGAAAATACAGTAAAACATTTTGGACGTTACAATTATCATTTATTATTTATTATATTATTTATGGCATCTAGTTTACAGTATTACATATTTCACATACAGTATTATTATACATAGTTCTTACAAATACTGTAATCAATAGCCTATGAAATGACTTAAGGGATGTACTCTACAGGAGGGTCGCCGTCTTTTTCCTCTGAAGGAGCTGGTGTAGGCAGTGGGTGCTGTTACGCAAAAACCGCGATAGAGTGAAGCCGCGGAAGTCGAAGCGCGAAGTGGCGAGCATTCACTGTATAGTCAGTTTGACTCCTGTGTATTTTATCTGCAGGGGTCCTAAAACTTTTTTAACAGGGGGCCACTTCACTGTCCCTCAGACCCGTTGGAGGGCCGGACTTTAGTTTAAAAAAAAAAACTATGAACAAATTCCTATGCACACTGCACATATCTTATTTTGAAGTGAAAAAATAAAAACAGGACAAAAACACCCGGAGGGCTGCATGTGGCCCGTGGGCCGGAGTTTGAGGATGCCTGAGAGAAACCCATGTGTATAGTCACTGTTCATGTTGTTGAAAAAACGTATTTGAGAAGAAGTTGTTGGTCTTGAGAATTCCATCATGCCATCTCCAGATTCATTTCTATCATCAAGGCTATATTTTTGTACTCTTCTTCCTCTTTTTTTCTAATTTCAGCATTCCAATCAGTCAACAATTATCAGTGCATCTCATTTGCATGTTTGTTCAATTTCAAACTAAAGATGTTGGCAGAATTCTTTAAATTCTTCATCATTAGCTTTAGTGGTTCATGTGTGAATTTGAATAGTAATTGTATTGACTGGATTTCCTTGTATATAGATAGAAATTGCTGTATCACAAACAGCATTTTACTTCAAGACAGACCTTAATATGTCCTTTTTGAAGATGAAGGCAAAGTCATTCCTCTTGAATCTGTCGTTCCCAGCATAGTAAGCCATGACTGTCTGATAAATAGCCTATGCCAGTCCACTTAAGCTTACTCTTGTTGTTGTTAGGATTCTTTGAGTCGGCTGCTACCCTGTGCACTACAGAAGAAAACTCTACACGGTCCAGAGCCATCCTCACAATTGTTTCTATGTCTGAGCCCACTGACGCAGCCACTGTGTCCATCCATCGCATCGCGAGCCTGTCCCTTTCTTTGCTGCCACTCCACTTTACCAAACAGGATGTCCTTTTCTAGGGACTGGCCTCTCCTGACGACATGCCCCAAAAGTGGAAGGCTAAGTCTTGCCATTCCGACTCATAGCAACCCTATAGGATAAAATATAACTGCCTCTGCGGGTTTCTGAGACTGTAACTCTTAACAGGAGTGGAGAGCTCCTCTCTCTCCTGAAACAGCGGGTGGTTTTGAACTCCTAACCTTGAGGTTAGCAGCCCAATTCATAACTACTAAGTCACCAGGGCACCTTGCCAGGCTCCTAGTTACATTTAAATAAAAGTTACATCCTGGGTAGCTAAAACACACATGTCCGTACTCATAAATATACATGACTCGCAAAACAGATTAATGTTGATCCTTAAATCTTAATGCTTTCATCTGGCCCAGCCCGAGTCTTGACAAGAGACTATAGTCAAATTACGTCATAGTAATACATGGTGATCTTTTAAGCAAGCATTTATAATCATTCACTCATGAACACAGCAGGCCCTGTACTAGACGTCTAGCAGGGGACTTGGGGTTTAACAAAAAATGGTCCGGGTCTCCACTTGGTCTTCACGGGCTACCTCTGGTGTCGCCTCTGCTTCTGGCTCAGTCTCTGGGCTTTCGGGGGAACAGGTGGTAGGCAAGACTGAAAAGAGCCTTAAGGAGTGTCATTTAGGAGGTCCAGAGAGGTGCGGAGACGGGCTGATCATCCCAGCGCCCACTCCGGAGTGCCCGGCCGGCAACCTCCGCAAGGAACCCGGAAGGAGCGGGGGATGTGGGCGGAGCCAGGGAGGCGCGGGGCGGGGCCGAGGGCGGGGTGGGCGAACTGGGATTCGGCCGAGGAGCGGCGGGAAGGCGGGCCCGGTGCTGGCGTGGGCCTGCGCCGGTCGCCGCTGGCGTCTCGCGCCGCCGCCTCTCCTCGGCGCCGCTCGATGGAGGCCGGCGGGGATGCGGCTGACGCGGAAGCGGCTCTGCTCCTTTCTCACCGTCCTGTACTGCCTCTTCTCCCTCTACGCCGCCTACCACGTCTTTCTCGGGGGGCGCCGCCCGGCCCCCGCCGCGGCCCCGCGGGGCCTCAGGAAGGGGGCGGCCCCGGCGCGAGAGAGGCGCGGCCGAGGTAGGAGCGGCCGGAGGCCGGGGCCAGCAGAGCTGCGCGGGCGGGCCGGCCGTTCCTCCGGCTCTCCGGGCGGGAGCCGCCCTGAGCGTGGACTTTGGAAGATGGGGGACCGTAGGACAGTGTCTTGCCCTAGTCCCAATCCCACGGCCGTCGCCGCTCCCCACCCCCTAAGTGGACGGGGCGCACCCCTTTCAAACCCCTGTTGAGTGTCCCAGACGGCGTCACCAATGCCTGAGAAATTCTGGCAAATGCCATAGGAGGCCGCAAATCTCCACAGGGTTGAAGGCATCTCCATCTTACCATATTGGAATGAAGAGCCTCTCTACGTATATATTCGGAAGGCCAGGGCTCTTTCCCTCCAAGATCTGGCTCTATATCTGCATTTTCACCAGTGTCAAGAAAGAACTCAGTGTTGATTGCGTCTTGCCCTAACCCCCAATTTGTGCAATAGTATCTAAAACTAGTGGTTATGCATAGGGAACTTAAAAACGTTCATGGGGAAATTTTAATCAAAAGACAATGGAATGTGCCCACTAACTTTAAAAAACTCCTATATGCCCAAGCGCTAAAGAGTCCTATTGACATTAGTAGGTTACACGTTGGACTACTAATCACAAGATCGGTAGTTCGAAGCCACCTGCCCCATCGGAGAAAGTTGAGGCTTTCTTTCCTTGAAAGATTTACATGCTAGGAAACCCACAGGGGCCGTTCGCATTTGCCACGATGCCAGGGAGTTTGGGTTTTGAGTATGCACAGTCGCTGGGTGGTGTGAATAGTTAATGACTTTGGGGTCTGCAAGTTTGGACGATTGGGATTGGAGTTCCAACTAGAGGCACCTTGGAAGTATGGTGGCAATCTGCTTCAGTGGTTGAAACCCCTTTGGAATGCGGTTCTACTCTGAAACACGTGGGGTTGTCATAAGTCACAGCCAATATGATAACCACTGGGTTTTGTTTTGTTTGTCTTTTGGTAGGGGGGGAGGTCTTGTTTTTTGTTTTCTCTATTCTTTTAATGTATAAACCAACCAAACTACTGCCATCGAGTCAATACTGACTTATAGAGAATCCCACTGTGGGTTTCTGGAACTATTTAGAGGCGTAGAAAGCTCAATGTTTCTCTTTAAGAGCTACTGGTGGCTTCGAACTGCCAACCATGAGGGTCTCAGCCCAACATGTAACCACTACACTACCAGGGCTCCTCTTTTAATGTGTAAGCAATAGAATTAAAACTTAGAAAACTTAAGCTGTTAACATTGCTACATATTACCCACTTATTTTAATGGGATTTGTTTTGGAAGATATCATTTGCCTGTCTTTCTGTATTAGTTAACTTTTTATTTTAAGATCATTCAGCGAAGAGGGAAGGAGAATGAGTGGAACATATCCTGGCCCACCAAGCCCCGAGAACGATATCCCGCTCAGAGCAGACAGTTCACAGAGAGGGCCATAGGGCCTGCCCCACTATGAGACATGACATCCCTCATGTCCCTCACTGACCCATAGTGCTACTGGGGACAACAGTGGAGACACAGTGCGGGCATTGTGCTTGATCTGACCCCACCACACCACAGCCAAATGCTAAGGGCATGCAACAGAGCAGCAAGAGGAGCAAAGCAATGAAGTCCCCAGGGAATACCAAAAATAGACTTTGGGGCCAGGACATGGCCCCCATCAGATTCGACAAGAAAACACTCCTAAAGGTCAACAAACAACAATGAAAAAGATCGTTCAGAGTAAAAGGGTCACTAAAAAAAAATTTTTTTTAAGGTTGTTTCCAATTTCCCCTTTTTAAAAATATTTTGTGCTTAACCAATTTATCGTGTTCAATTACTTTATCACTTTGAAAACATTGAAGTGTGGTTAAAATTAGGACTCTGATGGTGGCCCTCGTGGCATAGTGGGTTCTGTGTTGCTTGCAAACCACAGGGTTGATCATGTGAACCCACCAGCCGCTCCGCAGGAAAAGATGTGATGCTTTCTGCTGGGGTAAAAGCTTACAGCCTCACCGAGCTATTCCCTTCTCACTCCAAGTGCAGTGTTCTTTTCTTAACTTACATCTAGTCCTTGAGGTAAGAGTCCTGCCATTGCCCATTCTGCCTGCGCATCTACATAAAATCATGGGATTAAAAATAGAGATATTGGGATAGTAAGAGCAAAAGTAGAATATAAAGCGAAAGAGGAAAGATTTTAGAATTCCAGTAGTGAGCTTTAGAGTACGTATTACATGTTCATTGTATAATAGTCTTCTCCAGCTATTTCTTTGCTTCTAGAGGTAATTTAAGGAACTAATTTGCATCTAAGTTGGATATTTTTCCCAATATGATATCATTTATACTCCATGTAAACTTCTAATTTTTAATTATTTGTTAATCTTCTACCAATAACTCCAGGACTCATATTTCAATACATTTAATTTTTGAAAATAAAATAAAAGCAAAACTGCCTTGCCTCAGGTGCCTAAGAAAAAATAGGTTTTCAAGTTCAATGGATTTTTTTTTTAAAAACCTGAATATTTCAGACATATAAAACACTGTTGCATTTCATAGATTTTATTTTTTAAGTCATTTTATAGACAAAATTATGATATAGGAGATAATTTATCTGTGCTTTCAAAATATATGTGTTTAATTACGTATGTATGTCCTTGACTCAAGGCCTATGAACATGAATAAATAAATAAATGAGGGGGGAACAGCCTCTCAAACCGTCAGCGCCAGTTCTGTCCCACCTTTTAGGATCACTGTGTATTGGAATGCAACTTGCTGGCAGTGAGTTTTGATTTGGTCATTGACACTGGTGTACAGCTTTGTACTGCTAACCATGCCCACTAGCTACTCTGTGGGAGAAAGATGAAGCTGTCTGCTCTGCTAAATATTTACAGCTTTGGAAACCCAATGTCCCGCGACTGGAACTCAGATGACAACTGGGTAATTTTGGTGTAACATCTAATTTAACTGCAGCCATCCTTACCTTACTGAGGTCCTGCATGGTGTAGATAGTTAAGTGTTTGACTAGTAACTTAAAGCTGGCAGTTTGAACCCACCCAGAGGCACCTCAGAAGAAAGCCCTGGCAGCGTCCTCTGCAGCACACGTGTTTGCTACACATCAGGACTGAAGCCAGTGGGTTTTGTTGTTTATCTTCCTTTATCTCACTGATAAACACTTGTACTCTCTTTAAAACAGAACAGTCAACTCTAGAAAGTGAAGAATGGAATCCTTGGGAAATAGATGAAAAAAATGAGCAACAACGCAGATTTAAAACTAGCCTTCAAATATTAAATAAATCCACAAAGAGGAAAACAGACCTTAGTGTACAGATCTGGGGGAAAGCTGCCATTGGTAAGTTAATTTGTAGAGTAGTAAAACGCATCATACAACAGACTTTGTTAACATTAAGTCAAATTCATCTTAATGTAATTTAATTCATAGTTAATTAAGGCATCGTGACACATTGCAACGTGTGTGTGTGTGTGTGTGTGTGTGTGTGTGTGTGTATTTTAGCTTTCTTGGTGCAAATACATGAATTCCATTGTTGACCTGGAGCAGACTATAGCTTTATTTCCAGATGCAAAAATGGATTGTGTGGCATTGTTATATTTGAGACCAAGTTTATGATGTGAGCCCTGGGTCTGGTAGCCATCAAATTTCAGAAACACTGAACTGAAAAATGTTCAATAGGCTTTTTTTACTGTAGGGATTTCTTAGACTTTTAACATTCCTGTTTTTATTGAATGTAACCTTGATTTCCATAAAAGCATTTTTGTTCCCATTCTTATGAGAGTCTAGTATTCCAACATACAGTGCCATAGACTTAGAAAAGATTCAATGAGTTATTGTTACTGTTAGGTTTTTTGTGTTGGCCCTGATTCCTAGTGACCCTCTGTACAGCACAACAGAACACACCCTGGTGCTGCACCACCCTCATAACATGGCAGTGTTTGAGAGGATCCTTACAGGCAGTGTCTATCCATCTTTTTGAGAGTCTTCCACATTTTCAGTGACCAATTTACCAAGCATGATGTCCTTTTCTAGGGACTGTTCTTTTCTGATAACATGTCCAAAATGTGTGAGGTGAAGTCGTCATATTCCCTTCTAAGGAGCATTCTGGCTATACTTATTCCAAGACAGATTTATTCATTCATCTAGAAGTTCATGGTGGAATTGTTGTTGTTGTTGTCATTGTTGTTAAGTGCCATAGAGTTGGTTCCAACCCAGAGCAACCCTATGCACAAAAGCACAAACAACTGCACTATCCTCACAATTGTTCCTGTGTCCCATTGTTGAAGCCTCTGTGTCAATCCTCGTCAAGGCCTTCCGCTTTTTCTCCACCCCTTCATTTTACCAAACATAATGGTCTTGTCCAGCGACTGGTCTCTTCTGACAATATGTCCAAAGCATGTGAGGTGAAGTCTTGCCGTCCTTAACTAAAAGGAGTATTCTGGCTTTACATCTTTCAATACAGATTGGTTTGTCCTTTTAGCAGTCTGTGGTACTTTCAGTATTCTTCTCCAGCACCACAATTCAAATGCAGCTGTTCTTCGACTGTCTTCCTTAGTCAGTGTCCATTATTGACATGCATGTGATGCAATGGTGAATACCATGGCTTGAGTCAGGCATACCTTACTCCTCCAAGAAACATCCCTGGTCGTCAATGCTCTAAAAGGGTCTTGTGCAGCAGATGGACTGTTTGATCTCTTGACTGTTGCTCCCATGAGCATTGATTGTGGACCCAAGGAAGGTGAAATCCTTGATGATTTCAAACTTTTCTTTATTTATCATGGTGTTACCTATTGGTCCAGTTGTCAGGATTTTGGTCTTCTTTACATTGAGTTGTAATCCATACCGAAGGCTGCAATCCTTAATCTTCATGATCAAGTACTTCAAATCCTCCTCACATCCAGCAAGTAAGGTGTGTCATCTGTAAACTGCAGGTTGTTACTAAACCTTCCTCCAAACCTGATGCTATAGTCTTCTTCATATACTCCAGCTTCTCTGATGATTGTCTCAGCATATAGATAAAGTAAGGTGAGAGGATGCGACCCTGTCGCACCCCTTTCCTGATTTTAATTGATGCTGTATTCCTTTGTCTGTTTGCACAACTGCCTCTTAATCCATGTACAAGTTCCACATGAGCACAATGAAGTGTTCTGGAATTCACATTCTTCTCACGGTTATCCGCAGTTTATTATGGCCCACTTAGTTTAATGCTTTTGCATAGACAATGAAGCACAAACATATATTTGGTATGCTCCGCTTTGAGCCAAGATCCAATAGACATCAGCAATGATATCCCTTGTTCCACATCCTCTTCTGAATCTGCCCTGAACTTCTTTCTGGCAGTTTCCTGTCAATGTGCTGTTGTAACCATTGCTGGATGATCTTAAGCAAAATTTTACTTGCGTGCAATTATTAATGATATTGTTCTGTCGACTGGGCATTCTGTTGGGGCACCTTTCTTTGGAAGGGGTACAAGTTTGGATCTCTTCCAATCAGTTGGTCTGGTAGCTGACTTCCAAGTTTTCAGGCATAGCCGAGTCAGTGCTTCTTCAGCATTCTGAAACATTCCTGTGGGTATTCTGTCAATTCCTTTCGCCAAAAGCAAGTCTGGTGGAAAGGGGGGCAGAGGTATGCCTCCTTGCTGGTACTGCTAGTGTTCTGAGAAGGGCTCCCAGTGACTACCGAGGTTGGGCTGTGGCTGAGAGGGAGGTCACAATAGCAGAGGAGGTGGTGCTCCATGATGAGCATCACTTCCCCACCTCAGCATCCTTAATTTAATTAAATATGCAAAGTCTCTTATATAAAATCAGTCACAGGGCTTAGGGATTAGGAAAAGAACATCTTGGGAAATTATTTAGCATACCACATTTTTAAGACTGTTTTTCTAATTAGCCAAGTCTTTAAACATTGTTGTTTGACTGTCATTTAGTAGCAGGGAGGAATGAGATGGAACAGGCTCCCAGAAGTGTTTTGTGATCCCCACATGACCTCACTATGTGCCTCTGCTGGCATACAAGTATGACTCGGGTAAAATGATGCCAAACATCAGGGACTGCCTTACAGAAAAAAGACATGGCCTTTGTTAGCAAGGGGCGTCATGCTGTAAGGGATGTTTGTACAAGTGAGGTGGTATCCTCTTTATATGAATGGTGGTGTGTGTGTGTGTTTAAAGGCCTTTCTGATCGTGTCCCTGGGTGACACAAATGATGTGCACTTGGAGTCATTAAGAGTCCGAATCGACTTGATGGCAGTGGGTTTGACCAGCCTCAAGATTGGTGGTTTGAACCCAACCAGTGGTACTGTAGAAGAAAGGCCTGGTGCTCAACTTCTGGACAGATTACAATCAAGAAAATCCTATGGAGCAGTTCTATGACACACGGGGTCACCGGGACTCAGAAATTACTCAACAACCATGCATTTTGCTTTATTCTGTTTTGTTGGTGGTGTTTAGCACTTACTGGTAGTTCCTCTACTTAGTTAAAATACAGAAACAATTCTGATCCTGCAGCAATTTATGCTGTAACGTAACACATCTTATTTGGGGATAAACTGGGTAATCAAGATCTGGTGTTAGGGATTTCTTAAATTTAACATAAAACAAAGTTATTTCCCTTAATATAATCCACCCTTTGCCTCATTTTACACTGACAACCTTTTAGTACTGTCTCTCATGTATTTGCTATCATTTGATGAATTTGAGCTTTTACTAAAAATATCAGATTTTGTAGTCAAGAGGAAAATAAACTCATCTCATGTAATACAATAAATCAGACAGTAAATGTTTACGTTACATTTTTCATTTCCAGGTTTGTATCTGTGGGAGCATATTTTTGAAGGCTTACTTGATCCCTCTGATCTGACTGCTCAGTGGAGAGAAGGAAATTCAATTGTAGGAAGAACACATTTCAGGTATTAATTGTGTAGCATTAACCTTTGCTGTGTTGAGGTGCAATGTTTTATGTAAATTCTAGAGAAAAAATAAGAGGAAAATGTTTACACAAAAGATTTTTATCTCAGCTTTTTGTGAACAATGGAGAAATAAATCTCATGAATATATATTAGTGGTTAAACCGTACCTCGAATATTTTCTTAGGAAAAGTGGGCAATGCAAAATACTTCTTGTGTTTAGAATCATGTCTGTTTCATTTTTATCAAAGTATTTCTAGTTTTATGGAAAAGTGCATGTTCCACATCTTTAAGATTTAATTATTGATGAGCATTTAACATTTCATAGTTTAGAGGAATAAGATCTAAACTTAAAGGTATTTTATTTTTCTTTCTAATAGACTAATGATAGCCACTTTTTGTAAGATTGAGGTAGTATTATGAAAACAATCACTCTACTAGAGAAAATTTTACGTATTAAGACCTTTTATGTAAGTTCTAATATATGACTTAATGGTTTACATTACCACTTTACTGTAATTTTAAGAAATCTGTTTTTAAATATAATAAACTCAGTGTATTGCTGAGATTTTTTTGAGCTTTCATTTCTTTAAAAATGTTCATAGGTTATTACATCACACAGTTTTAAAAGGATATAATTAAGAGAATTTTATTTAGAATAATCTTGATAATTTTATATTAAAATTTTTGAAACAAAAAATGCTATTTCCTAAATGTTTTTACTTTCTTTTTTTTAATCATTTTGTTTTTGCTTTCTTATTGAAATTTTAAAAATAGGAATGATTAGTTTTAAGTGCTTAAAGTACGTACTTTATGTGACAATTGTATTATTAGGGGGAAAATGTGAATCAAAGAGTCTGTTTCCAAGATTCTGTTTCTTTCCCATGGAACTCAAGAGAGGAAAAATTATCATTGATTTCAGTTTCATTTTAATTTTCACTGCTGTTTTAATTCTTTATTTACTTTAAAAACTCTTGGAAAACAGTTTCACTGTGTACATCTTTCAAATGTGAAGCGGTCTTTAAAATCAGCATTAGTAGGGTCTTTTTCTCCTTTCATTTCTATTCAAGCCTATATTGATCTAATCCCATTCAAGATTGTGAATAGTCCTACCTTTACAAAAAACCAAACTCACTGCAGTTAAGCCAATGCTGACTCATAGCGACCCTCCCCCCCACTGTGGGTTTCTGAGACTGTAACTGTTTATGGCGATAGAAAACCCAGTCTTTCTCCTAAGGAGCTGCTGGTGGTTTTGAGCTACCAACCTTGCAGAACACAGCCCCACGTGTAACCACTACACCATCCAATATATAGATTTATTTTCAAGAACAATCTTAAAATTTCATAAAGAAGTTAGTGTCTGTAAACTTAAAGTTATAGAGTGTGTTAGACAGGGTTCTCTAGAGAAACAAAACCAGAATGCTAATAATTTTATATATATATTTATACATATAGATATATAACATAAGAAATAAACAGTTAATTAAATTATAAAGCAGTACAAATGGCTTAGTGCAACTCACTCCCGTGAGACAGTTGTGAGACACTGGCAGTCCTTCAAGTCTTGAGGGCTGCTCAGTAGTCCTCTGTAGAGCAATTCAGGCTATTCAGGTACAGGCAGCAAACAGCAAGACAGGTCACCAACCGTCAGCCAGATGACAGGGTTCGGCAGTCCCCAGTTCAAGAGATGTAAATTCCAATGGTGTGGCAAGGCAAGTCTTGAAGGAACCTCAAATTACAGCAAAACAGTCCACGGGTTAGGTGTCCCACAGGTAGTGTAGCTTGCAAATTGAGGCAAAAAACAAGCAAGGCAGCTGCACACTGGTCTGATGATCAAAGAGCAAGAAACAAGAAAGGAGAGGCTCGCCGAGCCATTTATCTCTCCGCCCTTCAATTAATCCTACATGTGTTTATCGGCCAGGTTGGCACAATAAATTAACTACCTCATAGAGTTATTATAATGATAGCAAAGGAGTACACCAAATAGATAGCATT
>NW_022103898.1:69448206-69454493 GCF_000313985.2 Echinops telfairi | reverse complement strand
GAAGTGTAGTGGTTTATGGCTTGGGATGCAGTTTGGAACCACCAGCCGCTCCTTGGGAGAAAGATTGAGGCTTTCTACTCCCAAAGAGTTACAGTCTCAGAAACCCACAGGGGCGGTTGTGCTCTGTCCTTGAGAGCCCATATGAGTTAGAATCGACTGGATGGCAGTGAGTTGAAAAACTGAACTTCCCTCTGATGAAGACCTGTCACTACTGGGCAGAGTAGCAATGTGACTGAGTTGTTCAGAGCACAGGCTCTGGAGCTGAGACTTGTTATATGCTACTGCGTCTGTTCCAACTCATAGCGACCCCGGGTGGCAAAATAGAACTACTCAGAATGGTTTGCTGTGCTGCAGTACTTACAGGGGCAGATTGTCAGATCTTTCTCTCACAGGGTGGCTGATGGGTTTAAACAACCAGCCCTTTGGTTGGCAGCGTAGCACTTACCCACTGTGCCACAAGTGCGCTTCGGAGCTGGGACTACATGGATTGACATTCCAGCTCATCAGTTGTTAGCTGTCTGGCCATAAGCAGGTTTTTGAACCACCTATGCTGGGTTTCTTCATGTTTAAAATAAGGTGGAACTGTGAGAATAAATGCATTGATGGATGTAAAGGGCTTAGAACAGTATCTAGCACATAATCACCACTATAAAGGTGTTGTTGTTACAAGTTTTGTTATTTTTACTTTTACTAAAATAGGTGCTGCAATACTTCCCTGCAACTCAGGTCCTCTTCTTCTTTGTCTCTGTCACTGTACATCCATGCGCCTTCCCAGATATGCTTTATTGACACATTCATTGGATTTATATGTTCAGATCGATTGCAAATGGACCTGGGACCCATTCTCTCTCTTTAAGGAATGTTGGATGTCTGCTTATCTCAATCATATGTTGATTTATACTTTCATTTCATAGGGAAACTTTTTAACAGAGGAATCCTCCTCCTAGTCCTCATGGCCTTTGCTCATCACAAAAGATAGCCTTTTATTATTTTCATGCATAAGAATGGTTTTAAGATATATAAACATCTACCCATTTTATAAAATAAGCTTCCTGCTGACCATTCATCACCAAATCAAAAAACCAAACTCCCTGCCATTGAGTTGATTCAGACACATAGCAACCCTCTGTAGACCCACCCCTGTGGGTTTCCAAGACAGTAAATCTTTATAGGAGTGGGAGGCCTCAATGTTTTCCCTCAGAGCAGCTGGTGTCAAACTGCTTACCTTGTGGTTAGCAGCCCAAGGCATACCCCACTGTGCCAAGAGGGCTCCTCTCTCTATTGATCACAGTGAGTGAAAATTTGTATAACTAATACTAATGATTAATGGGGTGGCTGCTTTCTGATAATAGGCAGCCATCACTGCTGCCTTCCAAGCCCGGAGCCTACAAATGCCGGCGGGCCTAGCCAACGCCCACAGCAGACGCTGCCTTATGCTGGGAATGAACTGGTGGCACAGCTGCTGGACAGATGAGGCCAGGAAAAGGCGCTACAGGGATTGGGGTATGTCCTGGAGCCCCCACTGCTCGTTTACTCTGGGGACTTTGGATTTAAAAACCATTATGGGTAAATATTTCTTTTAAAGAATGAGAGCTGTGCTTTCGTTTTTAAAAGCAAAACAAAACAAACCTATGGGACCACAGGTGTATGTGCAGTGGGTTGCCCAAATGATCATTAAGCAATGCGTCCCTGTGTATGATTGACAAATGCTTTACACCTCAGTCATGTCTTAGAACTAGCATTCCAGGACAGTAATATCAAGGTAAACAAAGATATGTCATTCAGGGCATAGCTAAAGGTTCAAGGTATTAGTAGATATTCTTAACAAATTACCCTGATGTAAACATTTTTAGTCACTTAACTATTATATAGTCAGAAATGGAAATGAAATACTGTTAAATCACTTTTAAAGTTGTCTTCAGCAAATTGGCATAAAGCAAGCTTTCAAACAATGGGCGGTACCAAGGGGAGTGTATCATTAATGTCTCCACAGCAATGGAAGATAATGCACCTTAAAGAACTGTTGGAGGGTTAAATGACAACCCTTTTAAGGTTCCTATCTATATAAAAGGCACTAAGAACTGTTAGTTTTCTCTCCCAGTCATAATAAGCAATCAAACCAAGATTATAGCATATGACTAAAGATTCAAAGGCTTTTAACAGGCTGTGAAGAATCAAGGACCAGTGTGATTAATTTTAAAATAGATTATATGGGGTTTTTCTCTAGTTAATGTATAAAGCTTTGAAATATTTCAGTGTTACTGGTTTTCTTTTTTTTTTTCTGAGTTCAAGTTTAATACAACTACAAAAGATCAATGGGCTTATGCCCCACTACTAGTACATGATACACATCAGCTGCCCTGCCCCAAACAGCTCAGGGTCATTTTCACTGGGGTGTAGAAAGACGGCCCCTCCCCAGCCCCTACAAAAAAAGCCTATCATATTATCAAATACCATGTTCTCAGTAGAGTCTAACGCCTTATGTTTGAAACACAAAGAAGAATACAAAAGAGGTTTTATTTGTTTTTCACAAGGCTACTGATTGCAGCCTAGCACTGAAATGTTCCAGTGCTCACTTCTGCTTGGCGAAATACTCTCTGCTCTTCTGGACATCAGGCTTGATAGTATCACTGCCAGGCTTCCAACCAGCTGGACACACTTCTCCATGTTTATCCGTGAATTGGAAGGCCTGAACCAGTCTTAGAGTCTCATCCACAGAGCGGCCAACAGGGAGGTCATTTACAGTGATCTGCCTAAGGATTCCTTTCTCATCAGTGATGAAGAGGCCCCTAAACGAGATGCCTTCAACCACCTTTAAGACCCCATAGTCCTGAGCAATGGTGCGCTTGGGGTCTGATACCAAAGGGATGTTCATAGACCCTAGACCTCCTTCTTTCTTGGGTGTGTTGATCCAAGCCACATGGCAGAAGTGAGAATCAAAGAAGCACCAATCACTTGGCAGTTAAGTTTCTTAAATTCTTCTGCCCTGTCACTGAGAGCAATGATCTCCGTAGGGCACACGAAGGTGAAGTCAAGAGGATAAAAAAAATAACACTATGTATTTTCCTTTGTAGTCATTCAGGCTGATATCTTTGAACTGACTGTCAGGCATAACAGCTGTAGCTTTGAAGTTGGGGGCAGGGTGCCCAATTTTGGCAGTTCCTGATGACATCACATTAGTAGCAGGGGTGCACTAAAGGAGCGAGCACCAGTCACCAGCCAGGAAGAGAGCGTTGTTACTGGTTTTCTAAGTAGCATCTATTATAAAAGTGTGAGTTATAGAGCATGCCTAAACCTTTAGAAAAATACAGTGAAGAACAGAGAGAAACTAATCCAACAAAGTCCCGCTTGCCAACCATCCGGAACTAACAAATTCCAGCTCTCCGTCATATTTGCTCTACATATTTAACTTTCCTCTTTAAAAGAATTAAAATATTTCTAATCAAACTGAAGCTTTCTAATTCTGTTTCCCCATCTTTCTCGTCCTTCTTCCTCTGAGGCAGCCACTACCAGGAACTTGGTGTGCGTCTTTTTATATATATATACATATATAGTAGATTATGTGTGCATAGGCATACATATTTTTCTTTCTAAAATTTTTAACTTACATTAACTTTTCAAATTATCATATTTTATGAAATGCTTGATTTCCCCTAGCATTTAGAAATACCCTGGAGACTTAACCCTCTGTAGAATGTTCATAGTGTCCTCCACCTTCTCACTGCATCGATGCTTTGTCACCCACTAATTCAGACAGAGATGAAGAGCGTAATAGCAGGCTGGAGACTTTGGACTTTAATTAAGCATGTTTTGGGTTTGTACTACACAGCCTGATTTGCAGTCTTACCTATCCGGCCCAGTACTTATTTTGAATGGGGTTAAAACCATTCAAAAGATGACTGAATTTTTTATTACCATCTGTCTATATCTAAAGCTTCCCATTAATCTGTTGCCACACTCCATCTTCTAGACTTGCTCAAAAGAATTTGTGTTGTACACATGATTACATTTCTAGAAAGAATATGGATTAAATGTCATTATGGAGTGACTATAAACTAATTAACAAGTTCTGATTCCAAATGGCTGCACCCTTTTTTGTATATTTGTCTGTTATTTTTTTAACAGCTTCATCACTGGGCCCGCAGTAGTACCAGGATACTTCTCCATTGATGTGGATAATGTGGTGCTCATTTTGAATGGGAGAGAGAAAACCAAAGTCTTTTATGCCACTCAGTGGTTACTTTATGCTCAAAATTTAGTGCAAACTCAAAAGCTCCAGCATCTTGCTGTGGTTTTGCTTGGAAATGAACATTGTCATAATGAATGGATAAGTCAGTTCCTGAAAAGAAATGGAGGCCCTGTTGAGCTCCTTTTCATAATCTATGACAGCCCCTGGATGAATGGAGTCGATGTCTTCCAATGGCCTTTAGGAGTGGCAACGTAAGTATAAAATCTATATGCATTTCTAGACTCGTAAGACCTCAATTTCCGGATTGGGAAGCTAGTGTGTAAAATGTGCAGAAGCTTTTGTCCTTTTGGTATCATTAAGTGCAGTCTTTCCTGGAGGCGCAAATGTGGCTTTGTCTCATGCTTCAGTAACAATAATGATGTCTTTGAAGTGTGTTATCATTTTAGGAAGACGACAAGTAAGTAAAGTTTCTTATTTGTGTTTTGAAACTCCAAGGGGTCAGATGAATTTTTGGGGGGGTGGGGGAGGTCAGATGAATTTTACAGCTCATTTGAAGTGTCTTAGAGAGATACTTAGCAGAGTTTCTTAAAACAGTTGTAGAGTCTATGTAAATGGATAGTTTTTGTTTTTCATTTTAATGCGCCTTTAAACCTTATTGGAGGGGCAGCAGGAACCCTGGTGGTGCTGCAGGCTCAGCATTGGGCTGCCAACCGCAAGGGAGAAAGATGAGGCTGTCGCTACCATAAAGATCTACAGCCTCAAAAACCCAGGGTAAAGGACTACCTACAGGGTTGCTCTGAGTTGAATCCTCCAGAAACAGTAGGGTTTGGGTTTAAAGGCAACAATATTAAAATACGTTGGCTTTGAAAGGATTGTAATATGTTCAGATCTGTCATTAAGACTGGTTGAGTTTAGACAAATTGGGGGTGTACAATGAGGGGTCAATTATATGATAGCTAAAATTTCTCAATATATGTCTCCCGCTCTAAAGTAGAAAATATATTTCTTATCTTTCTGTTATAGAAAGCTTTTAATTGAGAATAATAAATTGACATTAAGATTGTCACTTATCTATAAACTTCTTAAAGGCTGGAACTTTTGTCTTATTTTGTTCACTGCTCTTGCCAGAGCCTGGACCAGTACCTGGCACAGAGGACAGACTCAGTAAATGTTGTTTGAGTGGCTGAATTATGAAAAAGCTTACAGACATGATTTTTGTCAACTCATATATTCAGTCTCCTTCCACTGGCTGTCAGATGTGGCCTTAGACTACAGATGTGGCCTACACAAATGTCACCCAGGAAGTAGATTAATAAGCTATATTTCTAGGTCCAACCCTCTGATATCTGACTCAGTAGGTTTGAAAGAAAAAGACTTTTTGTCTACCAGAAATAAGACCCTTTCTCTGAAAACTCTCTCTCTCTTCAATAGAGTCCATATACTCATTCCGCACCTAGCAGTGTGGGTAGGCACTGAAGACCAGGTAATTGTGCAAAAGTCAGCATTATGAAAAAGTGGAGGATAGTTACAAAATGGAAAATGACTACATCATTACATAACTGCCAACCCATGGGACTCATACTCAGTCAATCTGATGTGTAACCATAGCCATCACAGCCGGTGTAACACTCACCTCACAGCATTCCTTGGTGCCAGATCTACATCATTAGTGAGAAAATTGTCAAATAGTAGTGTTTTTAAAATTGTTTTCATGAGTGCAAAATGTCAAATAACATGATAGTTGCTTAAGTGAGGAGTAGATGCATTTTTAAAATGCTTTCAAAGAAAATAACTTTGCATATCCTACTCACACAGTGTAGAACAGACACTCTGCAATTCTAGTGGTGTTCAACTAGGCCTGTATCTTTCTCTTAGATCAGATCTCAGCCGGGGAACATTTTACCCCACAGGAAACATTTGGTAATGTGTAGAGGCATTTTGCTTGTCACAAAAGTCATCAACACCAAGTCTGAGAAACTGTTATAGACAGCTATGTAAACCTCTGCTCTTAGAGGAAGTTATGTTTCAGACACAGTGTCATCCCTGTGTTTCCAGATGTCATTTCAATGGGTTCCTGATGGAATGAAATGTTATTGTT
>NW_022103898.1:69441853-69447238 GCF_000313985.2 Echinops telfairi | reverse complement strand
TAGGCACCTAATCTGATGGCAATATCATAAAATGTTAATATGAGAATCCTTTTTCAAGTCAGGAGATTTGAGGACTTTTCGAAAGTCAGCACGGAAAAGTATAAATTAGGGTTTCAAGAATAAGATTTTAAAACTTTTCTACCTCATGTTCCCTAAAATGTTGGGTTTTGAGAATTTGGCCAATCCAATTGTGGTGTGTTGTTAACTTGTATGTACTTATCTTTTATAGATACCGGAATTTTCCTGTAGTGGAAGCAAGTTGGTCAATGTTGCACGATGAGAGACCATACCTATGTAATTTCTTAGGAACTGTTTATGAAAATTCATCCAGACAAGCACTCGTGAACATTTTGAAACAAGATGGGAATGATAAGCTTTGCTGGGTTTCAGCAAGAGAACAGTAAGTTCTGTGTATACTTGACTCATCCATTTTGTTCCCTAATCTGAGGGTTCCTATGTGTGGCAACCCGGGTGCACTTCGAATAATCACTATTAACTCTAGGAATACTCCTCAGAAGTTACATGGCTAACAGGAGCAATGAAAGAAATACAAGCACAACAGAAACTGACACGTATACATTCAAAATAGGAAGATAAGTGGTTTCCTACAATATTTGTCTTTTTATGATTGACTAATTTCACTCGGCTTCTCTAGAGAAGCTGGATTGTATGAAGAAGAATTTGGCATCGGGATTGGAGGAAGGCTTAATGATTAACAACCTGCAATATACATATTAACCTTGCTTGCTGAAAATGAGGAGGACTTGAAGCACTTGCTGATCAAGATATCGTTATATCTTGATATATACAATTGCGAATTGTTAGAGTTTCCTGAATAATATGTGTTAGTCAAACTTGATAAACAAGACATTCTGCTGGCCACAAAGGCCCAAGGTTCATCCCTGAGATGTGCAGCTGAGCAGTTCAGTATGCCAAGACTCACATGCAAGGCTCTTCACACACTCACGAACCTGATACCACCTGGGACGGCCACACATTCAGCTCTGAATCCCCAGAATCCTAACATAGGAGTGTGCATGAGGTAGGCCTAGGATAAATGCTGAATGTTTAGAAAGATGGGTGGATGATAAGGACTAAAGAGATTTCAGGAATTTAGTTGACTTAGCCTGTCGTGGACTTTCTTCATTGTTTATGTGGTAATCAGAAAACAAGTGTTCTTACATACACTAAAGGAATAAATTTTATAGTCCTTCATATGGTTGTTAAATAAGCAAATGGAATGTTTTGTATATAAAATAGAATCATTAGAGAAGTTATACCTGAAAAATATCCTTCTAGATCAGAACTTCTCAACCTGTGGGTCGCGACCCCTATGGGGGTCAAACGACCCTTTCACAGGTGTTGCCTGATTCAAAACAGTAGCAAAATTAGTGTTATGAAGTAACAACAATAACAATTGTATGGTTGTGGAGGTCACCACAACATGAGGAACTGTATTAAAGGGTCGTGGCATTAGGAAGGTTGAGAACCACTCTTCTAGATGTAGATTTTTTTTAACTGTAGCAGAAGCCTTCTAGAATAGATATCTGCCAACTCTATTGTTAATGGAATCATATATATTCATCTAATCAACCATTATTTATCCAGAAATAAAACTGTATGATGGATTGATCTGGAGAACATTGTGCTGAGTGAAATTGTTGTTAGGTGCCATCGAGGCAATTCTGAATCATAGCAACCCTGTGTACAACAGATCGAAACACCACCCAGTCTGGGGCCAGCTTTGTAGTCTTTCCTGTGCTTGAACCCATTGTTGCAACCTTTGCATTAATCCATCTTTTGAGGACCTTCCTCTTTTTCACTGCCCCGTACTTTACCACACATGGTGTTTTTCTCCAAGAACTGGTCTCTCCTGACAACTTGTCCAAAGTAAGTAAGACAAAGTCTTGCCATCCTTTCTTCTAAGGAGCACTGTGGCCTTATCTCTTCCAAGACAGAAGTGTTTGCCCCTTTGGCAATCCAGGATACTTTCACTATAGTACTTCACTAACACCACAATTCAAATACATTGATTCTTCTTTGGTCTTCCTTTTTCAATGTGTTCAACTTGTACGTGCATATGAGGCAATTGAAAATACCCTGGGCTGGGTTCCGACACAGCTAAAGTCTCAAAGTAACCTCCTTGCTTTTCATCACTTTAAAGAGGCCTTGTGTGGCAGATTTACCAAATATAATGCATCATTTAATCTCTTGACTGTTGCTTCCATGAGCATTGATTGTGGATCCAAGCAAGATGAAATCCTTGACAATTTCAATCTTTTCTCCATTGATCGTGATGCCACCTATCAGTCTAGTTCTGAGGGTTTTGGTCTTCTTACATTGAGTTGTACTCCATATTAAGTCGGGAGTCTTTGCTCTTGATCAGCAAGTTCTTCAAGTCCTCCTCATTTTCAGCAAGCAAGGTAATATGTATATCACAGGTTGTTAATCATTAAACCTCCTCCAATCCCGATGCCAAATTCTTCTTCATATAATCCAGCTTCTCTAGAGAAGCCGAGTGAAATTAGTCAATCATAAGATGACAAATACTCTAGGAGACCACTACTATAAAGGAAAACAAAGACTTTCATACCAAAGAAACAGACTTCAGAGGTTACAAGGAGGGTAAGGAAGGGGAGATGAAGCATAGGCTACAGGGTAGACAGGTGCTGTATTGGCTGAAGGAGAAGACAATAATCCACAAAAGAGAGAAGAGAAATTAAAAGTGGGCAATAGAGTGAGTTATTGGGGAGCTTGATAACCAAAATCAAGCCAAGCCTACTTCCATCAAGTCAATTCCATCTCACAGCAACAATATAGGACAGGGTAGAGCCTGCCCCTTTGGGTTTCTGGGACTGGAACACTGGACTGAAATTAAAAGTCTTGTGTTTCTCCCACAGAGCAACTGGTGGTTTTGAACTGCTGACCTTGTAGTTAGCAGCCCAACATGTAACCACTGTGCCACCAGGGCTTTTGGAGGAACTGGATTACAAAATTGGTGATCTGAAATGTAAACTCCCATCTAATCCACAATTTTAAGAAAAATATGTTTTCTTTAAAAAGATATACTGTATACCAGAAACTGTCTTAGCCAATAGGAATACCACCTTGAACAAAGCTTCCAAAAGTCCAGGCCTTTGATCATTAAATAGTTACGGGAGAAGACAAATAAAATATATTTTATCAGAAGGTGATAAGTGCAGTGTAAAAAAAGCAAGCAGAGAAGGGATACAGAGAGGTGCTAGAGATTGGGCTTTTACTGCTGTCTTGGAATGGCCAACTAAGGCATTAGTGAGAAGGGTATGTTTAAGCCAAGATCAGAAGAAGGTCCAAGGATGAGCCATGTGTATATTTGGGAGAAAAGTACTCCAGGCAGAGGGAATAGTAAATGCACAGGCTCTAAGGCAAATGGCTGCCTGCCATGTGTGATGAACAAGATGGGGCCAGGGCCCCTGAAGTCAAGTGCAGTGACGACAGTATGAGGAGTTTATTGTGGGAATAGCCTGGAGATGGGGTCGATTCCTCCTTGCTTTTCATTGCTGTTTCTATTATCCTTCCTCACTGAGGTTTTTTTACTGACCTTGAGTTTATCCACTTAATTATTTGAAGGTCTTGGCACCACTCTGATCTTAATTCCAGGGACATTCAAATCTGTGTAGTAGGCCATTCCATCAGCTTGGTCCTACAGCCCCTTGGCGTCCTCTCCACCAGGGATGTGGCCCTCCAGCTGACCTCAGCCTTTCACTTTCATGGCCGTTTCTTAGCCCATGTCATTAGACATTTGCTGCAGCCTCTGCAGGAGTTCACGTTTACTTATTTCTCTCCGGAGCCTCCACCTCCATCAGTCTACGCAATGGTTATTCCAATTGATGCCTACAATCCACCTGAGACTTGGTTGCAATGGTTATTCCAACCGATGCCTACAATCCACCTGAGACTTCAAGCCCATTTCTACTACCTTTGCATTGTCCTTTAATCCTTTCATATTTTTACTATCTTCTTTACCCCACTTACATTTCCTAACCATTGTGACTGCATATAGTACTTTCAGCTCCCTAACCCAGTAAATTCCAACTCTGGTTAAAACTCTGCTGGCTCCATGCCTGCATTCAAGCAGCTGAACTTGGTTGGAGAAGGGTGCAGATTGGTCTTGCTTTAAATGCATAGTCTTGAACCTCAGGTGTCCAGCAATTGTACATTTTCCTTGTCCATGTCTTCTCCCATTACCCTTGCAGGCTCCTTTATCCATTGTCTCTCCACAAACTCTAACACCTCCCTCTCCAACTTTTCATACATTGAGAAAACTGGAAGAGTCGGGAGAGGACCCCTGTATTGTAACTGGCCTCTCAACCTTGACACGTACTCCTGTACAGTCTGTCCTTGGCCCAACAGTCACGTTGTGCCGATAAAATGTTTATGTCTCATGACTCTGCTTTGTAAATCTTCACCAAATTCACAGTAAAATTTTTAATTACTATATATGGTTAGGTTAATTTTGGTTTTAATGCTCAGATTAGAGTTAGATTTCGGAGTTAATATTCTAGCTAGTGACAAGGTTGCTATTGCGGTTGGGGTATAGTTGTTGTAAAAGTTGGGATGAGATTTAGGGTTGTGTTTGGTTTGGTTTAGGTTAGGTGAACAGCATTAGGGTTAGGGACAGGGCTTATATTAAGAATAGAAATAGAGTGATGTTTCCAGATAGGGATAAGTTTAGGTTTGGGGTTAGGGTTAGGCTTAGTTTTCTGTTGTTGTTCTTGTAGAACTGATTTTATATTTTCAGTGAATTTTTAAACAACAGTTTAGGTTCCCAGTCAAAGTTTCTAAACATATTGTTTAGTGACATTCTTGACAAGGCATGCACATTCCCATTTTTGTGTTCTTGTTATTCCATTTCCATTAACCTTGTTTCCCTTCCCCTTTACATCCATCTCTGTTTGAAAGTACTTGGTCATGATTTGGTGTCACCTCGGTGATTCCCATCTTCTACATCTCTCTCCCACAGTCGCCTTGCTTCACTCTCCCTGGCATGCCAAAGACAAGAGCCTTTAATGGTGCCATGTCCTTTAGCTTCTGTGTACTCTGATTCCCCAAATACCTGCACCACTTGTTCCTGTTCCTCCCACCTGGGTGCACACATGCCCCCTCAATGAGATATTCTAGATCACCTCTTCAAAATTCCAACCCTGCCCCTCAGGAATTCCCTCCACATGTCTCTGCTAATTTCCTCCCATCACTCACAGTTTCTAAATAACAATACACTGACTTGACTCAATTTTTGCCCATCTCTAACCCTGGAACTGGAATATAAATTCAGTAAGGGCAGGAATTTGGAGGGTGATGGCTTGTAGGATGACGATGGTACCTAGCACTCAGAAAATATGGATC
>NW_022103898.1:69426008-69440670 GCF_000313985.2 Echinops telfairi | reverse complement strand
CCCTCCCTCATGAACTCTTGATAATATATAAATTATTATTTTCTTATATCTTACACTGTCTGATGTCTCCCTTCACCCACTTTTCTGTTGTCCGTCCCCCAGGAAGGAGGTCACATGTAGATCCTTGTAATCGGTTCCCCCTTTCCACCCCACCCTCCCTCCACTAGATTCTTAAATATTCTCAAGAGACCTAGGTCAGCAAGATCTTAGTTCTTTATTTGGCATATCATTTCTATAATGTGTTTATCATTTCCTCTAGTGGACATTGAAAGAGAAAATCTTTTCTTTCACAAAAGATTACACTTGGTCAAGTGAAAACAAAAGTGATGTTTCTGATTTTCTAGGTGGCAGCCTCAGGAGACAAATGAAAGCCTTAAGAATTACCAGGATGCTTTGCTGCAGAGTGACCTCACCTTGTGTCCTGTAGGAGTGAACACAGAGTGTTACAGGATCTATGAGGCTTGCTCCTATGGCTCCGTTCCTGTGGTAGAGGATGTGATGACCCCTGGCAACTGTGGAAATACATCATTCTCCCATCAGGCCCCTCTGCAGTTGCTCAAGTCCATGGGTGCTCCCTTTATCTTCATTAAGAACTGGAGAGAGCTTCCTGCAGTTTTAGAAAGAGAGAAGATTATGGTTTTACAAGACAAGATTCAAAGAAGAAAAATGTTACTTCAGTGGTATCAACACTTTAAAACAGAACTGAAAATGAAGTTTACAAATCTTATAGAAGATACATTTTTAGGGACTAGTAAAGGTTAACTCTTAATTACCTTTTTGAACTGATTTTTTAGAACCATTTTTAATACTAGGTGTGTGTGTGTGTGTGTGTGTGTGTGTGTGTGTGTGTGTCTTTTAGAAGGTACTCCAGTCAATCGTAGATTATGTATGCAGTGTGAAGTAAGCTCTGCCTTACTTCCTGTGTACAAGGTGAAAATGTACTTGAAATGTTCCTCAAACTAATTTCCCAGAAGTGGAATGACTCAGCAGTTAGCAGCTCTTCTCATCCATGTACACTCACTCGAGGGAAAGACCTGGGTCAAAACCCAGGGACAAGGGAACAACAAGTGACCCAAATTGGTGGTGAGGTGGGGGTGGGAGACCTGCTAGGGCATGATCACGAGGTGTCGAAGGGATCAGGTATAAGGCATCATCAGAACAAAAAAATCTTACCATAGTGAATGATTGGGGGAGTGCGGAGTGGAGACCCAAAGCCCATTAGCAGGCCACTGGAGACCCTCTTGCAGAGGGGTCTCGGGGAGGAGACGAGCCAGTCGGGGCGATGTAGCAACGATGAAAAATACAACTTTTCTCTAGTTCCTAAATGTTTCCTCCCCGCTCCCACTATCATGATATGAATTCTACCTTGCAAATCTGGCTAGACCAGAGGATGTACACTGGTACAGATAGGAACTGTACAGATAGGAATCCAGGGCAGATGAGCCCTACAGGACCAGTGGTGTGAGTGGTGATACTGGGAGGGTAGAGGGAGAATGGGTTGAAAGAGGGAACCAATTACAAGGAACTATATGTGACCTCCTCCCTGGGGGACAGACAACAGAAAAATGGGTGACAGGAGATGTCGGACAGGGCAAGATATGACAAAATAATAATTTATAAATTATCAAGGGCTCATGAGGGAGGGGGGAGCGGGGAGGGAGGGGAAAAATTGAGGACCTAATGCCGGGGCCTTAAGTGGAGAAGAAATGTTTTGAGAATGATGAGGGCAATGAATGTACAAATGTGCTTTACACAATTGATGTACGTATGGATTGTGATAAGAGTTGTGTGAGCCCCTAATAAAATGATTTAAAAAAAAAAACCTTTCCTCTGCACCTACCCGATGACTCACTCCAATCAAGCCACCATAATGTTCCACTGCCTCAACTCCTCTCAGTGTAAAGTGGAGATAATTGTATGAAAATTAGATTGCTTGTAAATATGGAATAATATATTAAAGTGCTTGTAAATATGGAATAATATATTAAATATCTAATATATGTTATAAACTCCAATAGTAATATCTCTTCTAACCCATTGTTTTCTTATTATACTAACTACAGGGTTAAATTTGGCTAATTTAACAAATCCTTACTTATATAACTTGCCAGGTTGGGAATTTATGCGAACAAATCTCACAGACTTTTATATTACTCAGTGTTAATCAAGTTGAGTGTAGTGCCTGGATGTAGAATTTTACCATAATCCATATAAAATAGGAATTGAAGAAGAAGGTCTGCAATTCTTGTCTAAACAAAAATAAAAGTAACAGATTAAAAAAAGAACTTAGCTACCTCTTCATGAGAATGCTTCAAGCAAATGCTGTCTAATACCTTTGGAGAGAAGTGGCTTTGATTGAGGCCTTAGTGAGTGGCCACTTATCTTCAGGTTCTTGGGATCCTAAAATAATGTCCAGGACATTAGGCTCAATTAATTGCTGGACCTGGGATAAATTCCCATGATACTAGAGAATTAATGTGATGGTAGCCTTTATCTCAGAAGTTTTTTGTTTCTTCATTATCTGAATGGCCTTAGGCATTCAGCAAGTATAAATTCCCCAACATTTTCTCAAGATTTAGAGCTCCCCATGAAGGTCTGGTAGCCTGGATATACCTATGTTGTCTTATTGGAGAGACAGGATGCCTACCATAACCCTATTCCATTCTATGAGACACTACCCCACCTACAGTCCTGTGTTAATCTGGGTTGACTAGAGAAACAAATCCAGAGACACTTGTGTGTGAGAGAGAGCTTTACATCATAGAGCAATTGCATATTTAGAAAACAACCCAGCCCAGTCCAGATCAAGTCCATAGATCTGATATTAGCCCATATGTCTGATACTAGTCTGTAAGTTCCTTTTCAGACTCACACAGCACATGCAATGATGCAGAATTCAGGAAGATCATAGGCCAGTGGAAAAGTCTTGTGGATCCAGTGGCAGTGGCAGCATCTCAGCGCTGGTGTGATGCTCCTCCAGCTGAGTGTAGCTCCTCATCAGGAAGATGAAGCAGAGAGAGTGTGTCCTACCTCCCAGAAGAAAGGAAGTTCCCAGAATCCTTATAAGAAAGGCACACCCACAAAGAAGTGTCATCAGGTTGTGATCCAATTGACAGGCTAAACACCCCTTTACTCTAGACATGAAATTATGTAACTACCACAAGCCCCTGCTGAAGACACACTGCCTTTAAGTAACTATTTTATGCCATATGACTCCCTTTTCCCTCCACCTCAGGTCATCATTTGTTTTTGAGCAGAAGTTTACAAAGCAACCTAGATTTCCATTCAACACAGTGGTATTAGTTGTATAACTATTGTGTTTGGTGACTTCTGATATTGTTAAAAAATTGTAATGCTATCTGAGGAAAACAGCTGGTTCTAGGCAATTTTGAATTAAAAGAAAGAATAGGAACCTGGTAGTCAGCTGCAGGAGCAGACACTGAAAGGGAACAATGGAATAGGAGCTATGACCTAGCACTGGGGCTAGGAGAAGCCAAGACACAAAGGACGAGCTTGTTGTGAAAGCCAAGACTGTCTTCCCAGAACTGCCCTGATGATTCCTGATGCGCTTCCAGCTCCTGTTCGCATGAAGTTAGTAATTCCTTTTCCTTCTTATAGGTAACCTTTCCTTATCCTTCATTCCTCCCCTCCTTGGTTCTACAAGCTGACTAAACAAAGCAGTCTATAAGCTTCACCTTGTAGGCCCTCATTTGGCCTTGACCTTGAACAAATTCTGTTGTAACAGTGCTTCTTTGACTAGGTTAAAAAGGTTTCTGTACTTTACTTTCCCCGCAAGACTAGACCATCTTTTGGATTATGTGGTACTTACTGTTGCACATAAAACCTTTTCAATAATACTTTTTGCAGCTCTAGTAGAGAAAGTGGGTAGGTCATACCAGTTTATAAGAAACAGAGTCCCATTTGCCACAGTTGTGTGATGCATGTAATGCCTTATGTGTGTCATGGATTCTAAAATGGTTCATTAACTTCATATTTCTTTCATGTATCTTTAACTATGACTGAAACCGTATTCATTATCTTCCCTCTATAAATGCACACATACCAGGGATACTAAAAAAACCTGAATTTTTTTTCCAAAACTATGTATTAACATTTTTTTTTACTAAACAACCTTATCACCTTCAAAGTACTCTCCATTACACTTAATAAATTTGTCAAATCTGTGATTTCATTCTTGAAAACATTTTTCAGACTCATCTGTTTGGCTGGCTGACAGCATGTTCTTCGTTCTTCACCTCTTCTACTTTATCAAATAGCTGTCCTTTCATGTCCCTCTCCATTCGCAGAAACAAAGTTGCAATGAGTGAGGTCAGGTGAGTAAGGTGCATGGGGCAAGAGAACCATGCTGTTTTTTGCCAAAAACTGGCACACTGAGATAGTTGTGTTAGCAGGAGCTTTGTCGTGGAAGCAAAATCAGTCCCTTTCTGCCACAAATCAGGCCCTTTTTGTCACACATTGTTATGCAACCTTTTCAGAACCTCTAAATAGAAAGCTTGATTAACCGTGTGACCTGGTGGAATGAACTTCAAATGCACTGCGAGTCAACATTTTCATCCGTTTGGGAAGTTGATGGACATCCAGAACGAGGTTTGTCATCAATCAACATTTCACCTTTTTTGAAACAAAACCATTCATACACTTGAGGTTTTCCCATAGTGCTGTCCTTGTAAGCTATGTTCAACATCACGACAGATTTTGCAGCATTTTTCCCGAGCAGGAAAAATCACAACACTATCTCAATGAGTTGCTTGATGCTTGCCTGCCAGGAAAAATGCATACAATGAAAGCTCTGCCCAGAGGAGCATTTTTCTGGGTTTTGGGGGGGATCCCCTTGTATGCACACATAAACACACACACAACCACATACACCTGTTTCTTATCAAATCTTAATAGTAAATCATTTTGATTAGGGAATTATATCCATAGCCATGCTAGAATAATTTATATGATTAGCTCATTCTCACAGTCATCGAACTCTGACTCACAGTGACTACAGGGCAGGGTAGAACTGTTCCCGTGGGTTTCTGAGACTGTAGCCCTTTCCAGAAGTAGAAAGTCTTGTTTTTCTTGTAAGGAGCCCCTGGGGATTTTGAACTGCTCACCTTGTGGTTAGCACCTCAATGCAGAACCACCACATCACCAGGGCTCCTGGAAACCTTAAATTCCAAGTTATTATTAACCCACCAATTAACCACCAAGTTATTTCCCTTTTACTCCCATCCACCTTTTCCAAGGGTAAGGTTTCTCTACTCCATTCCCATCATCTTCCAAAAGAGGCAGTTTTTCTCATCTCAGGAGGATGACTGAGAACACTCTCATCATCTTCCTGATACTCCAGCTGTCAACGAGAGTGTGCTGGTTTCAGTGGCAGAAATTCATCATTAACTGTCTCACTTTCTAAAAAATGTTAAAAGTTCATCTAAAATTTCAAGCTCTGTGGTAGGTACATAATCTGGTGCCAACTTGAGACTATTAAGAGTGAAAGGGTGGAGTTTAGCCTGTCAATCAGGTTGCAGCTTGATGACCTCATTTGGAGGTGCTGCGGAGATAAATAACTCGCTGAAGATGGGACACACACTCTCTCTGCTTCATCTCCCTGCGAGACATTCCTGTTGACAAGCCACATGGAGCTATGCTGATGGCTCCAGAGCCCTGGAGCTGGAGGAGCCATGTGGAGACCCACGCCAGCACTGTGATCCTTCTACCACCACTGGATCTATAAGACGAAACACACTGGCCTGTTTTCTTCTTGCATTTGGTATTTTTGCATGGCTGCAGGGGGTCTTAAGAGGAACTTATGGGTTAGTATTGGGCATATGGGTTAATATTAGAATTATGGGCTTGATCTGGACTGGGCTGGGATGTTTTCTCAATATACAATTGTTCTTTTATATAAAGCTCTTATACACATTTTAGTATCCATGAATTTTTTTTTCTAGTCTATGTGGATTAACAAACTTTTTGAAGGAAAATGCTATCAAAAGACAATAATAAACAATACACACACACACATACTCTGACAACATAAATCCTATCTATGACAACCTTAATGCTTTTATCAGTGGCATTTTGTTGCCTACAAAAAATTTTAAATCCCAAGACCCTTCAGCATCTGACTAACCTATTTTTCCAACATCCTCTCCTCCCAATGAATGCGCTCATCCTTCCTCCCTTTGGATTCCTTTGTACTAAAGAATGGCTCATGCAACTATATCTTTGGAGCATGTTAATAGTGCTTTTGCTTTTCCATAACAATAATTGATGAAATCTTGCTATTTTAGTGCTATTCAAATTTCCGTTTTGATTGAAATCTTTTTGTAAATCCCCACTGCAGAAATGCCATTACTGTAATTACTTACAATTTAGGAAATTATGAAGTATCATGTAGGAAACCTTAGCTATGATATGTAGTATTAAAGCTATAAAATAATTTGAGATTCAAATAAAACTTTTGAAATATAAAATTTAATAAGGTATCAATGATTCCTAATATAAATTCTCCAAAATTATGGAACAATGGCTGGAATGTTTAATGATAATTGTCTTGGTTTATTGAACATATCTGAGTTTTCATTAATTATTTTTTGGGGCAGGCAACATAATGGTTCCCCAAGGATGTCTATATGAATCCTAGAACATCTTTCATGGCAAAGAGGAATTAGGATTGCACATGAAATTAAGGTCGCTAATCAGATTACCTTAAAGTAGGGAGATTATGCTAGATTATCTAGGTGGACTAAATGTAAACACAAAGGTCCTTGGAAATGAAAGAGGGAGGACTAAAGAGCAGTGGGAGACTCAGCCCTACATAGCTGGTTTTGAAGATGAAGGTAATGAGGCTATGTGCCAAGGAATGTAGGCAATCTTTAGGAGGAGAAAGAGGTAAGGAAATAAATTGTCCTTTAGACATTCCAGGAAGGAATGCAGCCATGTTGACACCTTACATCTCCTCACTCCGTTGTTGCACATCTATAAGGTTTCTAATTTTCGTATCATAAGATATGTTACTAGCCCACTTCTACCTTACAAATCTGGCTAGACCGGAGCATGTACACAGGTTCAGAGAAGAGCTATCAACACATGGAACCCAGGACAAATAAGGCCCACAGGAAGAGTCTTGGAAGTAGCGATACCATGAGGTTAGGGGGAAGGTGGGGAGAGAGGGAGAACCAATCACATGATCGATGTATAACACACACACACCCCACCGAGGACGAACAACAGAAATGTGGCTGAAATGAGACAGTGGATGGTGTAAGATAAGAAAATAATAATTTTATCATTTATCAAGGGTTCATGAGGGTAGTGGAGGGAGTGAAAAAAGAGGAGCTGATACCACTGGCTCAAGTAAAAAGAAAATGTTTTGAAAAGGATAATGGCAACGTGTGCAAATGTCCTTGATACAATTGATGTATGGATTGTTATAAGAACTTTAAGAGCCCCCCATAAAATGATTTATTTTTTTAAATGATATGATGTTAAGAATATTTTTAAATTTATCTTTTATGCACATATGCAAGAGTTTCCAATAGAGCGCTGGGTTAATAACATACTAGGATACGAAGTCTAATGGCAGCCAGGTTTTCAGTTTAAGTGGGGGTGAGTTGTGGAATGCTGAGTATATGCATCATTAACATTACAAAATAAAATGGTATTACTGAAAAATCACAGAAACAAAATATATTAATCATAAAATTAAATGAATCATATTAAATAAAAATATCAAAATGTGAGGTTATTCTTGACACATCTAGAGGTGGTGAATCTATATGCTTCTGAAAATAGTGCTTTTATTGCTCTAATACCCACCACCCCCACTTTACCCCACCCCCCAAAAAAAGAATTATGTCCTCTCAGATTTATGCCAGGTCAAAATAGCATTTTTGGCATCTTCAGGGACTCAAATCATGCTCCTTTTAAATGTGTTTGAGCTTCATGAACAAAAAGAAGTCTGTGGGGCAAGAGAAGGGCTGTAGGATGGATGGAGGGCAGTTTCCCAGTGAGATCCTCAGGACCGCCCTTGCTGCCTTTGGAGAATGAGCGGATGCATTGTTGTGAAAGGAAACAAAATCCATAGTGCAAATGTGTTGGTCTTTTTATCACCAACGTATGACATTTTCCATTCTCTTAAGACTTCTTCCCAGGGTGGAGGGAAAGGGGTAGAAAGGGGGAACCGATTACAAGGACCTACATATAACCCCCTCCCTGGGGGATGGACAACAGAAAAGTGGGTGAAGGGAGATGTCAGACAGTGTAAGACATGACAAAATAATAATTATAAATTATCAAGGGTTTCATGAGGGAGGGAGGGCGGGGAGGTGGGGGGAAATGAGGATCTGATACCAAGGGCTCAAGTAGAAAGAAAATGTTTTGAGAATGATGAGGGCAACAAAAGTACAAATGTGCTTGACACAATGGATGGATGTATGGATTGTGATAAGACTTGTATGAGCCCCCAATAAAATGATTAAATTTAAAATAAAAAGTCTTCCCTAATAAACCCCTGTGATCATCCTGTCTTTTGAGAAACCAAGATTACCTTTTCAGAATCACCAAAACCCACTCTCTCTAACCTCCCTCTAAGCTGACCTCTCAGCCATGAATTTCACTGGACCAGCAGATTTCCTGCACAGTCGCCATTTTCACAGGTGCTTGTTCTCTGGATCATTTTGGTAAACCCAAGATCTATCCCCAGTTACAATTCATTCCATAAAATCATCTTTGTTAGCTTGATATTGCTTAAAAGATTGATGGAAATATTGCTCTTTGAACTAGTTGATCTTCGCACAATGCTTTGGGCACCTATCAAGCCAAGAGCTTGTGGAGACCAAAATGTTTGCTTAAAATTGGAAATGCCAAACCATGTGAGATCCCAGCTCAAGCATCGATGGTAATTCTACTTCCACCAGTTTCTAGGCACCAGTCACAGTTTCTTTATTTGTTGAGGTTGACAGTCTTCCCTTTCTTGGCTTAACTTTGAGATGTTGACTTTCCTTAAAATGCTTAATCCATCTAAAAACCATTGTGTGGAATGAATAGGTAAATAACCTTTTGTTGTTTTATATGGAACCTCATTCTCATAAACCTATTGCATAGTTTCATGATTTGGGAAGAGATCTACTTGAGTTTAGTTACAAATTTGATATTAGCTTGACCACAATGTCAAGCTAATGTCACCAAAGGTACCTTTTTTTTAAGGTACTTCCACAAGTCTGACCCAAGCTGTAGTATTTTCAATTGCCTTCCACGCATGTGAACTTTGGGTCATGAATAAGAAGAAGAATCCGTGCAATTGAACTATGGTGTTGGAGAAGAATGTTGGTGAAGAACAAGACCATGGACTGACAGAGGAAAAGCAACAGATCTGTCTGGGAAGAATTATAGCCAAAATGCTCTGTAGAAGAGAAGATGGCAAAACTTTATCTTATACATTTTGGACGTTATCAGGAGAGACCAAAGCTCCAAAGCAAACACACTGCCATTGATATGGACTCGTGGTGGCCAGAAAGGACAGAGTAGAGCTGCCCCTTCCTATGCGTTTCCAAGACTGTAACTTATCACAAGAGTAGAAATCCCAGTCTTTGTCCCACAGTAATTTTCAACGGGGGACCTTGCTAATAGCGATGCTCCAGGAGCTCCATCAGGAGAGATCAGTCTCTGGAAAAGAGCATCATGCTTGGTAACGGAGAAGGTCAAGAAGAAGGAAAAAAACCCTCAGCAAGACAGATTGACACAGTGGCTGCAACAATGGGCTCAAGCATAACAACAATTGTGGGGATGGTTCAAGACCAGGCAGTGTTTTGTTCTGTTTTACACGGTCTCGATGAACTAACACTGATTCAACTGCACCTAACAACATCAACAGCAAGACAAAGAGAGGTGTATTATTCAAAAAGCTTGTCTGCAGTCACCTACTTATTGTAGAGAGATATTGAAATTCATTTTCTTTGAAAGAAACCAGTGCATTTATGAACATTAGAAGCAATACTTTCCTATTTACCCTAAAATCATATGTGCTTATTTGCTCTCCAATGTGAATCTGCTAATTTAATTTCCTCCAATAGTCCATGAAGGTGCCCATTTTCCTACAAACTCCAATTTATTTTAAAATGTTCTCTAATTTGACTCTCAAACAGTATCTTCATTTTATTTTAGTTCACATTTTCCTGATTAGCAGAAAGGATAAACATGTTTACATATGTTTATTGACCATTTGCTTTTCCTCTTCTCTGAATTGTGTGGGTAACATAATGTAAGTAAGAGATAGGACCCATTTATACAGGACATGCCATATATGAAAATGTAATTGGATCCCCACAGGCCTGGATGGTTTTTATAGGATTTAGCAAATGGAAGTAACTAAGTGAACTCAACATATATATCAAAGTATTACATATAATACAATATTAATAATGATAATTGTCTTCACATTCAGAAAATTTTTTAATTATCGAGGTTCTAGAACTTGTTAGGAAAACATTCTTGGTTTCTGATTTTTTAATCAAGCATTAATCCCATGAGCCAATTTTTCATTAAACAATGACCACATCTGGATTCTAACCGGTTCATCTAGGGAGAAAGAAAAGAACTTCAAGGCTGTCATCTTGATGGTGATTGAATGTATAATAGTATTCAGTGCTTAGGCTATAAGGAAACACACATGAGAGAAAACCACAGGTGGGTAGTGGCAACAGGGTGCTCTGCTCAGGGGTGCTAATGCCACTGGGACACCTATATTACCTACTCCAAAGACCTATCTTGGCCAAAGCCAGAAAAGCCAGCAGCCATCCATTAGCGCATCAATTGTGAAGCACAGAAAGCGAAAAGCAAAAATACTGTGATGCTATTTGCAGTTTCACAGCTCCGTCCTGTGGATAAAGTTTGTATGTGCATCCTGAAAGTCCTCCACATTCCCTTGCTTAACACAATAAAGACCTGCTTCTGTGTTTCTAGTTTGTAACCTAAATTGAGCAAACTATATTTTATATGTAAAGATAAAAAATATGATGTATGTATGTACAGATAGATAGGTGATACGCCAGTAGATTTGTTTTCCTTCTTCTAAATCTCAGTGATGTGGAAATCCACTCAATAAAATATTTTCAAGTGTTGTTGTCAGTTGGCTATTTACTCTTTTCCTCTGAATAATGTACCTCTGAATTCAGTACCTCTGAATAATGGTAGACATCTATTTTTCAAATGAGATGTTCCTATCAGTTTGGTCATTAAAGTGTCATTAGATAAAATACCGGGTTAGCATAGAACCAATTGGAGCTGAAAAGGACTTTAGGTTTTCAAAGTCAACATTCTCATTTTACAGAGAGCCTCTGAAAATTCAAGAAGATGTGTAGTCCTAATTAAATTGTTGAGGTAGTTTATTGTGCCAACCTGGCTGATAAACACATGTGAGGTTAATTGAAGGGCAGAGTGAAGGTCTCAGTGAACCTCACCTTTCTAGTTCTAGGGTCTCTTGCTTTCCGATGGTTGGACCAGGATGCAGCTGCCTTAGCCAGTTCCCTGCTTCAGCTGGCAAGGCTCACTTCCTGCAAGACAACCCTGAGGAGAAGTTACATGGACCTACCCCGATGGAGCCCTGTGTGTGGGAGCAGCCATGTGGAGACCCCTGCAAGTGCTGAGATGCTTATATATTCACTGACTCAGCTTTCCTCCTGCAGTCGGTGTCATTGCATGTGTTTTGTGAGGTGGAGGAGGACTTTGTGGATTGGTGGCGGACATATGTGTTAATGTTGGACTTGTGGGCTTGGGCAGCGCTGGGTTGGAATGTTTTCTTGATGTGCACTTACCCTTTATATAAAACTCTCTCTTATACATATGAGTTTCTGTGGATTTGTTTCTCTAAAGTACCCAGACTAACCCAATTGTTGTCCACTACGTGTCTGTCCGTAGTGGCCTGTCCCAACCTATGGTATTTTCAATCGCCTCATAAGTATGTGAAAGGTAGACAATAAAAATATAAGACCAAAGAAGAGTTAATGCATTATGGTGCTGGCAAAGAATATTGAAAAGTACCATTTACTGTCAGAAAAACAATCCAATCTGTCTTGGACAAAGTACCTCCTGAAGGTCCTAAAAAGCAAGGATGGTGAGACTTGTCCCAAATATTTTGGACATGTTATCAGAAGAGGCCAGTCCATGGGAAAGGAACTCAAGCTTGGTACAATAGGTCAGGGAGAAGGAGGAAGGCCCTCCAGGAGATGGATCGCTGTAGTGGCCACCACAACGGCCCCAAATGTAGCAATAATTGTGAGGATAGTGCAGGAATGGGCAATGTTTCCTTCTGTTGTGCAGAATTCTGGCTTTAATTCAGAACCAGATCAACAGCACCTTACAACAACATGGTTGTTGTAAGGCAAATAGGTAACATAAGCAGGAACTTGGAAGAGGAAGCCATTACTGTGCTGCAAAATTGGTGACATGGATCAGGACTCTGGAAGCAATGCCACCCAGAAGGCAAACACTGGAGTCAGCCTCTCTGGAATTGACTCCTCACTGACCATCCCCTAGCTGGAAAACCTAAATTGCACAGACCTGCTTTTGGCGCTAGGGCATCCTCTCTGTATCGTGATGATTAAATGAGATGGCCATTTGTGCAGTATCTGGCCAATTAGAAAGCACTTAAAATTAACCATTTTAAGGAAGAACATTTCACATAATATCAAAGAGAGAAAAAAAGTTCTAATCAGATACTACATCACTTGAGCTGGGGACTGTCAGACCCTGTCATCTGGCTGACTATTGGTGACCTGCCTTGCTGTTTGCTGCCTGTGCCTGGATAGCCTGAATTGCTCTACAGAGGACTACCTGGCAGCCCTCAAGACATGAAGGACTGCCAGTGTCTCATAACTGTCTCACGGGAGTGAGTTGCACTGAGCCATTGGTACTGCTTTATAATTTAACTGTTTATTTCTTATGTTATCTATCTATCTATCTGTATAAATATATATATAAAATTATTAGCAATCTGGTTTTGTCTCTCTAGAGAACCCTGTCTAACACAGGTAGAAAAGTCTGTCTTGCACTATTATATTAGTATTATATAATTGATCAAACAATATACCATACATTTCATTAAATAGTTATTAAATAAAAAAGATAAAATCTTATTGGAAAAACATCTCTTAATGGGATGATTGGAGCTTTTATTTCTCAGCTGATTCATATTTCCTTGGATGGTTTTTATTAATTTCTAGAATAAGACAGGATTCATTGATTCTTGTCCCATTTATCTTTTTTGTTTTTTAAAAATGTAGGGTCTGTAAAACCTTTCCCACACTCACACATACATACAGTATACACCAGCAGTGTGGCAAAGCAGGTCTCAAAGGAACCTCAAACTACAGTGACACAGTCCACTGACTGTGTCCACAGGACACAATCCACAGGACACTGTTGAGTGTCCCACAGGGAGTGTAGCTCTCAAGTTGAGGCAGAGAACTAGCTAAGGCAGCCACACACTGGTCCAATCATCAGAGAGCAAGAGACAGAAAGATGAGGCTCGCCCAGCTATTTATCTCTTTGCCCTTCAATTAAATGTCAATGTTATTAATCCCACGTGTGTTTATTGGCCAGATTGGCACAACAATCCCGCCTATCACATACATATATTTATATGGCAATACATTGAGGAAGTGGATGGACTTTGGGTCTTTGCTCACGCCCTCACTCAACACAAGAACACTTTGTTCTAACAACCTGGCATTCTGTGATGTTCACTCTCTCAGCATGATTGCTGAAGACAACATAGGTGCATAAGCAAATGTGATGGTGCCCATCTATCAAAAGATATTGTGTCTGGGGTCTTAAAGGTTTGAAGATAAACAAGCAGCCATCTAGCAGAGAAGTAGCAAGCCCACATGAACGATGCACACCAGCCTGTGTGATCATGAGGTGTCGACGGGATCAGGTAACAGGCATCAGAGGACCCAAAACAAAAAAGCAAACAATCATATTGTTGAGAATGAGGTAGGGGTTGGAGAAGAGACCCAAACCCCATCTATAGACAATAGGATATCCCCTCACAGAAGGGTCACAAGGAAGGGCACAGCATAGCACCAATGAAACATACAATATTCCTCTGGTTCCTTGAGGCTTCCTCACGACCCTCTATCATGACCCCACTCCTGCCTTTCACTGTGAGCTAAACTGGAGCATGTACACTGTTACAAACAAGAGCTACGACACACTGAATCCAGGTCAGATAAACCTCTCAAGTACAGAAATGGGAGTAGCAATGTCAGGAGGGTATGGGGAAGGTGGGGAGAGGAAGGGAGGAAGGGGGAACAGATTACAATGATCCACACTTAACTACTCCCCCCTCCCCCAAGAGGATGAACAACAGAAACTATGGGGTAAGGGAGCCAGCGGTCCCGGTAAGATATGAAAATAATAATAATAATTTATAATTTATCAAGGGTCACAAGGGTGGGAGGGAGTAGGGTGGGAAAAAAAGATGAGCCCTCGATACCAAGGGCTCAAATAGAAAGTAAATGTTTAGAAAATAAACATTTGTCAAATTAATTTGTAGATTTGTTGCCATCATTTTCAAAATATTTTCTTTCTACTTGAGTCCTTGGTATCAGATTCTCATTTTTTTCCCTTCCGTCCCCCACCCTCCTTCCCA
>NW_022103898.1:69409143-69424315 GCF_000313985.2 Echinops telfairi | reverse complement strand
TTTTTTTTATAACAAAGGTGAATACCAAATCACTCGGGTAGTTAGATTCCATTGGACACATTTTAAAATGCAAAATAATTGTTTATTAGGGAATACCAATATTTACAACATAACACTAAGTCTATGTTTTGCAACCGTTTGCACGTACTGGTCGCTGTGAGTCTACCCTGATTTCCCTCGGCCCGTCTGTTAGAGTGAAACGGCTCCAGGGGTTTTCCTGACTGCAGGTCTTAGGGAAGTCAGTTACCAGCTGTTTCTTATGTGGTGTCACTGGGTGAGTTTAAACCATCAAACGTTAGATTTTAGATATCAGCCTTAAAAATGTTCATGTGAGTGGAGCATTTTTATAAAGCACTTTAAAGGACTTAGGAAAAAATACTTTAAAAGCAGTTAAGACCATGGCCCTAGGAAAGCATTTGCTTGTCTTAAAAGTTCATGTTTGTACGCTAAAGCTGAGATATTTTGCATAGTGATTGGATCAATTTACATTCCCTTCAGATATTCATTTTCTTTGCTAACTGGTCACTGGGATTTACTAATGAATTAGTTGAATTCCCCTAAATAGGAAAATGTTGCTTTTTGCCAAGTCTTTCAGGTTCAGAGATCCCTACTCCTTGGCTAGTGCCAAGAGTAAGAGCACGTCAAATTTAGGCCTTTATCTATTCAAGTGTTTTTCAAACACTACGTTTATGGGTGTGGACATCATTTCCTCTGCCTAACAAGCACCATCTGCCCAGCCTCTAGCCTCTTATCACCCCATGTTTTGGGCATCAATCTACTCGTGTCATTTCTTCCCCACCCCAAAATTCACTGTCACCAAGTCGATTCTGATTCCTAGCAGCCCCGTGGGACAGGTGGAACTGCCCCTCTGGGTTGCTGAGACGACTTAACTCTTCACAGGAACAGAAGGCCTGCCTCCCTTTCTCCCACAGACCAGCTGGTGGTTTCAAAAGGCTGACTTTGTAGTTGACAGCCCAATATGTATCCTCCTCAGCCATCAGAGGCCTTCTTTAATCTGAGGTTGCTCATCTCCCACTTCTGATTCTCTATCAAAGAACTGTGAGTGCCCTTCCTCAAACGCACTAGTGTTAGTATGATCGATTTGTATGTTTGTTTATATACTATCTCCTGCATTAGATTGTAAACTACATGAGGGCAGGGGATGTGGCTGTGTTACCCTCTACATATGCCTGACCTTTAATATAGTACCCAATACGCAGGAAGACATTCATAACCAACTCTCAGGGGAGTGAGTTTTCTTCAAGCTGCTACAGATGGTGTTCTTAATCCCGGCAACCGTGGGTTGGAGCCGGACGTGGCAGGTGTCGCCAGAGTAAACGGGCGGGTTTTCTATTTCATGTCCATCTTGGCCAGGTGAAAAGAATTCCAGAACACGTCAAGTACCCCTGAATCCCTCCACTTTTACTTACATCTTTGAAACCTTACCATGCTAAAAATCTCTTCCTTTTCTTTATGCCCTCTGTAGTAGATTCAATTATGAGCGATGAGTAAACTTGGCAAATGAAGAAGAAAATCCCTCTTTGTTTTTTTCCTTCATCTCCAGCTCCAGTTTTGAAGCCAGTTTTTGCCCCACTGTCACAGTAAGTACGTGGAGTCACTGGCTGGGATAAATTGTCACCAAAGCTTCGGAACAAGACGGCAAGTGCATAAGGAGCCAGAGGCCCAGTGAACGCCTGATTAACAATGTTCTCCCAAGGAGAGAGGAGGCTCCTGTTGCTGAAATCCGATTAGGATAAGCTCCTCGTTGTCCCTTTAGGTAAGTTTCCTAAGTGCCCACTGTCAGCCTGCATTGTAATAACATCACAGATGTGAGACTGGGAGAATAAAACCTTTTGTCTGTATAAATCTAATTTCCCATTGATGCATCTCATCATCATAAGCTGACGAGTCACTGAAACACCTTTTATGTTGTGGATCTACCCGTTCTATGCTTATTTAATGTTGAAAATGGCAGTCACCTAAGTTTACAAAGGCTTTCTTTAGTGCTCTCTCATTTAATTTAATTCTATTGGATTGAAAAGGAATGACTTCTACTTCCTTTATGGTTTGCTGGCCTGCCTCCTTCACCGGTAGTCCTGCCCTGTGCCAAGCCCTACCGACCCCAAGCCCAGAGTCTACCCGAAGTTGCTTTCCCAGGCACATGTTACATCACAGAGCTCTCCTGGCCTAGTGCCGCTGCCTCTTGACTGTGAGGTTCCAGCTCACCTCTGCCAGCCCTACAGGGCCACTATGGCTGCTGCTCCCATGTGAGGACACTTTCTTGTTAAGAGGGATCTTTCCTGCTTTAAAGCACAAATGACAGGCTCTACCAGATTTAAGGAAGTCGTTCATTCTAAACCACTCTAATGACTTTAATTCTCATTCACTGCAATGGGATAGAATCTAAGGGTCAATCTAAAACGCCCCAAGGAGGCTTGCAACAAATTGAAACAAAATGTGTGAGAATTGCAAGAATGTAACACTGATGATCTGCTCTGTAAACCAACATCTAATTCACACTAAAAGGTTCAATTTTTAAAACTTAAATTAAAAATAAATTGAAGCCTTAGAATCAGCTGCCTTAGAATCATGCTTAACTTTTAAGAGGGTGGTTCTGGATTCTTAATCGGCCCTAAATTGGCTCGCGGTGGTGGGGCAGTGGGGGTGCATCTGAAAGGGTGAGAGTCTACTCTGGCTTTTTTCTAAACTGGGGGGAAGTTTTAGGGTTTGGGTGTTGGTTATTTTTAGGAACCATCCAGTTGTTCTGATGCATAGTGATACCATGTACCACAGACCGGAACCGGGCCAGTCCTGTACCATTCTCATCAAGGGACTTTCGTGATTCCTGCTGACCTATTTTACACAGAAAAGTGTGCCTTTCCCAAAGACTGGAGTCTCCTGATAATATGCCCAAGTATGTGAGAAGACGACTCGCCGTTCTTGTTTGTAGGGAGCACTCTGGCCGCACTTCTTCCAAGACAGATCTGTGTGTTCTGGCAGTTCAGGGTACACCGAGTATTCTTCACCAGCACCGGAATTCAAGGGAAGCACTTCTTCTGCAGGGAAAATGCTGGCTGGGTTTTCTACAATGCTGGGCCAGTACGACATAATGAATGATGTCCCATTAGACATTTGTATGCATGAGACAGAAATCATCTGAACTGTAGCCCTACCCCATTTACCTAAGTGTGGTTCTAGCACTCACATCGGCTTCTGTCTTTTCTTATCTTGTACATCCTGTACAGAATGTCTTCCAGACTATTCCACAGATGTTTGTCAATTATGACTCATAGGAATGCTATATCGTTTCCAAGCCTATACCTCCTTACAGAAGCAGATAATCTCAACTCTCTCTGTCAGAGCAGACTAGGGGATTTGAACCACTGATCTTTTTGATGAACGGTCTAACCCTTACCCAACACCACCACAAGAGTTCTAGTCTATCACTTCTTCTAAATGGAAACATGTTCATAGTAAAAAGGAACAAGCATTACTTCACTATAGCTTGTGCAGTTAGATCCAAGTTTGTATGTTTTAGAGTGTATGTTACTTTATCTCGATTTCTTTATTATTACTGTATTTCCCCCATATTTTAGTTAGAATTCGTTTTTTAAAACAACGAGCATAATAAATTTTATTTTCTATACATTCCCCTTTAAAATAATAAAGAAGTTGTTACAAAATCTTAATTCTAAAAATGGGGCCTTTGTTGTTACTGGAATGAGGAAAAACCTAGTACATAAAAATTCAGATCTGTACCCGCCCCCACTCTCCCAAAAAAAACCAACAAACAGAGCAGGTAGTAATTGTTTTCCAAAAGCATTCTTTGCTTTCCAATAAAGCTATAACCCAGGGGATTATAAATTATTGTTATTTTACTTTTTATTGTGAATTAAGTGAAGGTTTACAGAGCAGATCATCAGTATAACATGAACAATTAAGATACATTTTGTTTCAGCTTACGCATTGCAATCCCCCCATGAACGATCACTTAGTCTACTTCCCCCCTCCGTTTCCTAACTCTGAACTTTGTCTTGGGTAAATGTTGCCCTTTGGTTCTTACACGGTTGATTATTCTAACCAAAGTGTGAGTTCATACCTGAACAATGAGTAAGGTCCATAGGCTTGGAAATTTCTATCAGACCACTAAACCTGATGCTCTCTTTTATAATTTGAGTTCTGTTCTACATTTTTCTTCAACTCTGTGATCCTTTCAGAGCAGTTGATAATGGTAGGCAGGCACCGTCTAGTTCTTCTGGTCTCAGGGCTGTAGAGATGGATGCTTTACGTATGCCTTTCAATTTTCATCACTTTTCTTTCCTCCAGAAAGGGAGAAACCAATAGTTGTTCATGAGTTTTGGAGCTCCCAGTCACTACTCATCAAAGTAGGATGTAAGCAAAGTCTATGTGATGTGAACTATCTTATGCCAATTGACCTTGTTCCCCCTGAAATAATAGCCCTGATCCCTTGGGCCCACAGACTCATTCCCTCAAGGAGTTTGGATATGCCCAAGAAATAATTCATAATGTTATCTTCCTGTATGCTCTAATATATTGCATATTGCATATTACATATAGAAAGATCCTTTGTCAAACCTGTATATATCCATGTGTATATTCCCACTCCCTCTCCCACACCTGTTCAGCCTATATTTCTAACCAAGATCACTAGTATGGCAGGCTTATTTATATAACAATAATTTCCTGCCTTTAACTCTTGCAAATTTCCCTGTGTCTACTTCTGTCTCCATCATTATGGTAGTTACATAATCTGGTGTCAATTTGAGAGGATTATGAGTGAAGGGGTGGAGTCTGTTCTGTCAATCAAGATATAACCAATGTGGCCTCTGTGTGCGCATGACTTTCTCCTGAGAATTCTGGGAAACCTGGTTCTTTCTCCTTAGAGGCAGGAGAGACTCTGCTCACTCCCTGCGAGGCATTCCTGAGGAGAAGCCACATGGACCTACCCTAATGCAGCCCTGGAAGCTGGAAAACCCATGTGGAGACCCCAGCCAGAGCTGAGATGCTTACAATGCCACTGGATTCACAAGACTTCCCACCCACTGGCCTGTGATCTTCCTGCATTCAGCATCATTGCATGTGTTTCATGAGCCTTAATAGATTTATATCGGACATGTGGGCTAATATTGGACTTATGGACTTGATCTGGACTGGGCTGGGACATTTTCTTAATATTCAATTGCTATTGTATATAAACCTCTTTCTTATATACATATGTGTTTCCATGGACTTGTTTCTCTAGTCTACCCGGACCAACACAATCGTTTTTTGCCAACCTCCCTTCTTAATGTCTTTTGCCTTCCCCTTCACTCAAGTTAACACTTGTCTACCTACCATGGGAGTCTTTTAAACATTAAGTGTCTCTAGTATACCTAAATAAGATTCTATTTACCAACCTTCTTCTACTTCATTTTTAATGCTCACCAAGAGGCAGAATTATTATTATCAACCTGTGATATGCAGATGACACAACCTTGCTTATTGAAATCGAGGAAGACTTGAAGCAATTACTGATGAAGATCAAGAACTACAGCCTTCATTATTGATTACAACTCAATGCAAAGAAAATCCAAATCCTCTTAATTGGACTAATAGGCTATCACTTGTCTGTTGTTCCATGGTGGCTTGTATGTTGCTGGATGCTGGAAGATATGTCACTGGTATTTCAAATACCATTAGGGTCACCCACAGTAAACAAGTTTCAGCAGAGCTTCCAGTCTGAGAACAGACTATGAAGAAGGAATAGGCTGTCCACTTATGAGGAGTTAATCACCAAAACCTTAAGAATAGCAGTGGACCAATTGGCAACATGATAAATAGAGAAAAGATTGAAGTTGTCAAGGATTTTATTTTTCTTGAATCCACAGTTGATGCTCATAAAAACAGCAGTCAAGAAATCAAACTATGTATCGCATGGGGCAAATCTGCTGCACAAGTTCTCTTTAAAGTGTCGAAGAGCAAAGTTACCACTGTGAGGACTTAGAAGCACCTGCCCAAGCCACACTATTGGTAATTGCCTCATATGCATGTGAACGCTGGGCAATGAATAAAGAAAACTGAAGAATTGTTGGTGTGTTTGAATTATAGTATTGGCAACAAATACTGGACATACCATGGCCTCCCAGAAGAACAAACAAATCTGCCTTGAAAGAAGTATAGTGGGAATGTTTCCTGGAAGCAAGGATGAGGAGAAGTCCTCTGAAGTACTTTGGACATATTATTTGGGTGATGGGTCCATGGAGAAGGGCATCATACTTGGAAAAGTAGAAGGTCTGAGAGAAACAGGAAGACTCTTAATGAGAGTGATCGACACAGGGGCTGCACCAAGAGGCTCAGGTATAACATCTCAACTCACTGCCATTGAGTTGATGCCGACTCCGAGTGACCCTGTAGGTCAGGATAGAAAACTGTCCCTGTGAGTTCCCAAGACTGTAGCTGTTTACAGGAGTCGAAAGCACTGTCTTTCTCCCATGGAGTGGCTGGTGGCTTCAAACTGGAAACCTTGCAGATTGCTGCCCAATGTGTAACCACTACGCTACCAGAGCTCCTCTGTGAGGATGGCATGGGACAGGGGAACGTTTTGTTCTGTTGTCCATAGAGTTGCTAGGAGTCAGATTAACTGGCTGGCACCTAACAACAACAAGGAAGAACCCGAATGCCCCTAAGAAGCAAGGATGGTGCGACTTGTCCATCACCATCAGGAGGGAACATGCCCTGGGGAAGAACATCACACTTGGTAGGGTAGACAGGCTGAAACAGAGGAAGGCCCTCAAGGAGATGGACGGACTCAGCGCTGCTCCTATGAGTTCGAGCCCAGCAATGCTGGTGAGGATGCTACAAAACCACGCAGTGATTCCTTCTGTTGGACACAAGATCTCTGAGTCAGAACCAGTCGGAGAGCATCTTGAAACAATGGGAGCATCTTCTGGTCACTGCAGACTCGCCACTTTCTCGAAGGAGTGAACAATGAAGCCGCTTCAAAATGGCCACTGGCGGTGTGTAATGGACGGGAAAAGAAGTCTGTTTTATGCAACATAAGCAAAAGGGGGGAAAGTGTGTTTTTTTGGTGTAATAAGCCTTTTTGCTAAGGTTTGCTTTATATATCAGTTCATCTCTGATTCTGACAACTGCAGCTGCCATTCCTTGTCTAAGTTTGGCTGGTTTTCTCTGAGTAATGATGCTATCTTTTTTGTGTGTAAGTGATGGGATTTCATACTTTCATCAAGATGAACTCATTGAATATTCATACTCTGCTTATACAGTTTGGCAGCCACATGGGAAGTTGTAGGATTCGCCAGCAGAAATAGTAACTGACGAGAAGGCTCCTAGTGTGGGTAGTTTGGAAGCTATGAATATAAGAAATTAAACAAAGCAAATTCTGCTTTCATAGTGATTTGTGCAAAATGGAAACAGGTGATTTTTTTTTTTTGAGGAGCTGGCTAAACATATTATTAAGAGACTTTATAGAGTTAAAATAGAAGATTTTAAGGTCCTGGTTTGTTTTAGCTTTAAACAATTTTCTTGAAATTGAGAGCCAAGTAAGAACTTGGTGTTTGTTTATATTTTGGGATTGGGGGAGGGGAGCTAAATTGTACAGTCGAATGTTTTATGCTTAGTTGCCTTACTGTTCTCTTTCCCCCTCTCTCTCCCAGGGAGGTCTTGGTTCTTTGCCTCGCTCTAGTCTCTTCTTCCTCTTCTAGGATCTCTTGCATTTCTAGTTTCTCATTAGCATCTCCTACACTGACCCTTCCCCATCTCAACTCACCTGTATCTTTGTCTTCTCCCCGCTCTCTCACTAGGGAGGAAAGTACATCAGGATGAAATTGGCAAGATCTTTTGACAGCTTGTCTTGACTACTCTGCTGCCAGCAAAGGGAAAATGGTTATTTATATGGTCCATTTTGACAAGCTGCTGTTAAATTATGGGCTACATTTCTCTTTAAACAATGATTAATATGTCTTGAGTGACAACCTGGCAAGCGGCACTGGAGTGGTTTCAACCTATGCAGGAGTGGCTTATTCCTAGATACAGGCAGAGTTCAATTGAGTCTACACTTAGGTATTTGGGAGCGGGTTTTTGTTGTTTAAAGGTGTCTGTATCAATTGCAGCGTCCTGCACACATAGTATTACGTTGAATTACATGACATTGCCTTTTTTCAGGTTAAACATACGACAGATAAACTCCTCGGGACCAATATTGAGAGTAGCCATACCAGGAGGGGAAGGGGAAGGTAGGGGGAGAAAGGGGGAACCGATCACAATGACCTACCTATAATCTCCTCCCAAGGGGATAGACAACAGACAAAGAGGTAAAGGGAGACAGTGGACAGTGCAAGACATGAAAAAATAATAATAATTTATAAGTTATCAAGGGTTCATGAGGGAGGAAGGAGGGGGGAAAATGAGCTTATACAAAGGGATCAAGTAGAAAGAAAATGCTTTGAAAACAATGATGGCAACATATGTACAAATGTGCTCGAGACAATGGATTGTTATAAGAGTTGTATGAGCCCCCAATAAAATGATTTAAAAAAAAAACTACACTAGAGTGACAGGGTTCATTTTATTAGGCTTAACAAATGATCCTACCCTTCAGGTCATCCTCTTCATGGTCTTCCTATTCATCTACCTGGTGACTGTCTTTGGCCATCTGAGCACAGTCATTCTCATAAGAATCTCTTCTCAGCTCCACCATCCTATGTATTTTTCACGAGTCAGTTAGCATTGGCAGACATAGGCTGTACAGCCTCTGTCACACCAAATATGCTTGCCAACTTTCTAGTAGAAAGACATACTATCTCCTATCTCGGGTGCACATCTAACTTGGCATTGCTGTTTTCGTTGGGACATTTGAATGCTTCCTTCTTGCCTATGACCACTTTGTAGCAATCTGCAGCCCACTGCTTAATTCAACCAAAATGTCCACCCAAGTGTGTGTCCAGTTATCCTCTGTGGCTTACATAGGTGCTTTTCTCAATGCATCCTGCTTTATGATTTCCTTCTTCTGTGGACCAATAGGATCAACCACTTTTTCTGCGATATCACTGATCCTGCAATGGTGCCCCCATTTTCTGCAGGCTCCATCATTGTGGTCACAGTGCTTATCATAGCTGTCTCCTATGTCTACATCCTCATTATCATTTGCATCTCCCACCTTACTGCAGTCACTCTGTACTATGGGACCATTATGTTCATTTATGTGATGCCCAAGTCCAGCTACTCCTCTGACCAGAACAAGGTGGTGTCTGTGTTCTACCCGGTGGTGATCCCCATGTTGAATCCTCTCATCTACAGTATCAAGAATAATGAGATTAAGGGCACTCTCAAGAGAGAGCTTGGTAGAAAAATATTTCCTTTTTTTAAATCGTTTTATTAGGGGCTCATACAACTCCTTCCACAATCCATACATACATCAATTGTGTAAAGCGCATTTGTACATTCATTGCCCAGAAAAATATTTTCTAAATGAAACCTATTGGGTTTGATACATTCACATAAAATTAAAATAATATTAAAATAAACTTACTTCCTATGTTTAAAATATATCTGTATGTCATTAGCCAACATAGAACTTAATAGTAAATGTAGAGTGGATTTTCAGATATTAAATAAGAGACCAATAGTAACTTAACGCTAATGAAATGAAATTTATAATTAAGAAACACATATTGATTATATACAAAATTTCTTAATCTGCTGAAAATAGTTTTGATGTTTTGTTCATATATTATTTTTATGAAAGCAATTCTATAAGTCAAGGTTATTGAATCTTGAAACCTTTAACCTAAAGCCCAAATCGACTGCATCAAGTCAATTCCAATTTATAGCAGCACTGTGTATGGTTTTAGGATGTAAATCTTTATGAGAACAGATAACCTCAACAGTGACTGCTCCCTGCAGATGTTAAATTAACTTCTATATGTTTTGTATTCTCTGATTTTCAAGTATAAGATGGAATCATTTATTTGTTATACCTGGCCTGGAAGTTTTTTTAATCTACTTATTATTTTGTAACTGTCAATAGATACTATGCCATTATATTTCCTATTACCTGTAGGGAATTTTGAGTTAATATTTACTTACCTTTTGGGTATTTAGCCCATTGAATATTAATGCTTTCATGTTGCTATAATAAATTTAACTATCTGAAACTGTAAAAAAAAAGCTTAAATATCAAATGGCATAGAGTCAACCTAACAGCTACTAAATACTACGTATTTGTTGATCAGAACTGAACCTCGCACACCATTCTACAAAAGACTTGAGGTAATGTATAAGCAATGCAGACAGACAACGTAGTCCCAGGGTAAAAGTGTCACATGGTACAATTAACTTCAATTTACGGATGTGGAGAAGCCTAATATTTTGGGAGGTGGTCCTAAAATGGAAATGTAGGATCAATGAATATGTAATGCGCAGTCCCACTTGGGAGAAGACAAGACTTTCTATTCCCGAAGTTAGTCTCAGAAACTCACAGGGGCAGTTCTACCCAGTCCTACAGAGTTGCTATGGGTGGGCACAGGCTTGGTGACAGTGAGCTTGGGGCTTTGTTTTGTTGGGGTTTTTTTTTTGGTACGGGGTGCCTTTGTCAAGCATTCACAACTTGCCCCAATGAGTGCGAGATGGGAGGGAGTGGTCCGTTTTCAAGAGCAAAGTGCAAATGGTCGTTGTCTGGAGTGCGATACCCTGCCGCAGTTGTCGCTCCGCATGCTGCAAGAATGCAGGCAGGTCACGCAGAAGCCCTGCGAGGTTCCCAACTGGGCATGGAAAACCACGAGGAAAAGAACACCCACATATACAGAACTGGGGAGTCCACAAGAGGCCAAGAGCCCAAGGGGACACCGGTCCTGAGCAGGCCCTGAGGAGCGATGATGGCATGTGTACCCCACACTGGAAGGCCCTCTGCTTACAGCACACACCCGAGCAAGACCAGAGTGAGAGAGCTGGCCTTCCTGCAGCCAGGGTGATTTAACACCTCTGGCTGGGGAGGCTGGTGGAAAGTATTGGCTGATGTTATTGGCTGTGTTTCAACACACCTGGGTGATGTCATGGTCCTAGGTGGAGGCTAGGTTTTAGGTTTCACCCGTGCCAGGGGGCCCTAGTCTGTGCATGTGCAGTTTGGGTTTTCCCATGGGTGTCCAATGGTTGCCTGATTTCTTTCCAACCCCTCTGTAGGTGGCCTTGCCAGGCAATTTCTGCTAGTACAGGCATTTGGGGAAGACAACCCCATTTTGTCCCTAATCTAGTACCTTTCACGGACAGCCATCTTGTTTCACATGGAAGGAAACAGCTGCCACACGGTCACAAAGTCACGGAGCGAAGCTTGGTGGTCCACTTCCCACACCTAGGTCACCCCAGCCCTGTGGACTTTAATCACAGGCATTCTCCACACTCACTTTTGGGGTGCAAACCCAACCAGGCCATTGCCATGCAGTCAACTCTGGCTCCGGGTGACCCTATGGTCTCTATAGGATAGAGGAGGTTGGAGACTATAAATCTTAAGGGAGCAGATGAACTCTTCTCTCTCTTCCAGAATGGCCGGTGGCTTCAACCACTGACTTTCAATTAGCAGTCCAATGTTTAGCCCACCACGCCACCAGGATACTCCCTGTGCGCCAAAGTGACCTCTTCAATGAGGGGAAGATAATGACAACAGAAAAAGCAAACTATAAAAAGAATAATTGATTCATCACACGGAATGGCTGGCTGCAAAATGCAAAGCAAAGGAGATCCACCACCAATTGAAAACCATAAATCAAATATCCACATTTTGCTATGTTTGAGCCTGCTTCCCAAGTCTAATGTCCTTTTTAATACTGTTAACCGCTGCCACCAAGTCCACTCTGACTCATAGTAGCTGTGTGGGACAGAGGGTAGATTGCGCCACAGGCGGTAACTCTTTATGGACGCGATTACCTCATCTTTCTCCCCCCAGCTCAGAGCAGATAGTGGATCCAAACCACCAGTGCTTAACCCACTCGACAGGGCGCCTGTGCGAAGCTGAAAAGAACCAGATAGTCATAGAGGCAGATGGATGAAGGGAAAAGACACTCACTTTAGACGCAGGTGGAGATGGGCTGGAACTCTAGCTCAGCCAGGCTTTTGGTAACGTACTGAACCTTAATGAGACTCTGTAAAATGGAGACAATCGTGGCCGCCGTGCAGGATTCTAACAAGAATGTATAGAGAATGCTCGTGTGTCTGGTGCCTTTGGGTTGGTTTAGACTCCCAGCAACCCGATGTACCACAGAACACCGCCTGGTCCTGGGACATCCGCACCGTTATTGTTCGGTTTGAGCTCACTGTGTCGACCCATCTCTTTGAGGGCCGTCTTTCTCTTTAACAAGCATGATGTCCTTCTCCAGGGACTGGCCTCTCCTGATAACTTGCTCGAGTGTGTGACACCTCAGAGTCCTGTCAAGCTCTCTTCCTGCTAAGGATCATGCTGGCGGTACATCTCTCAAGACAGATTCTTTGTTCTTCAGGCAGTCCAAAGTACTTTCAGTATTCTTCCCCAGCACCAGAGTTAAACTGCATCCGTTCTTGCGTGGCCTTCCTTAGTAGCTGTTCGGCTTTCACCGGAGGTGCCTGAAATGCCCTGGTGTCGGTCAGATGCAACTTAGTCCTCATAAAGACACCCAGCCCTTCCAAGCTTTGATGAGGGCTTCTGCAGCAGATTTGCCCAATGCAACCCATAGTTTGATTTCTTGACTGCTGTTTCCATGAGCGTTGATTGTGGATCCAACCAAGACAAAATCCTCAACAACTTCAAACGTTTCTCCGTTTATCAGGATGATGTGTATATTGGTCCAAGTATAAGGATGTGGGGTTTCGTTACAATGAGTTACAACCCATGCAGAAATAACTATAAAGTGCTTAGTGTACTGCAGAGTGACCATTCATCCACAATAAAATAGTAGCATATTAATATTAACCAAAAATTAGCATTCAATAAAATTCATTAACTGTTGACCTTATAGAAATATGAAATCAAAGGTAGTATATTGCCTCTGATTTTAAATTATTTTTGTCCAAGAGTTTTAAAACTGCGATGATAGTAGCGTGATGGAGTTAAATTTCTTAAAATGGTTCTTCCATTTTAGGATCCCTGGTAGTACAGGGGCTATGAGTTGGGCTGCGAATCAAAAGGTCAACAGTTTGAAACCACCAGCTGTTCAAAGGGAGAAAATGGGGACTTTCCTTTTTCCCAAACAGTTACAGTCTCAGAAACCCACAGGGCAGTTCTACCTGGGCAGTGGGCGGTTTTTGAGACCCAAGTCTTTCTAACTTTCATCAAAGGATTGGGTAGGACTATACAACGGGGGCATGTGCAACATGAATAGAAGGGATTGGTCAGATTTTGTTACCACCACCACCCTACCCCACCCCCGACCCCCCCACGCCACCCCACCCCCACCCCCGCAAGAAAGATGAGCCCTCTTTGAAGTATCAGTAGAGAGGAGAGAAACCCCGTGGAAGAGTGTGTTCACGAGTCCTGTCAGAAGTGGTAAGGGTGCTGCGACCAGGTGTATTACAGACTGTGGCCCGGAGGCTCAGAGGAGCAATCTCAGAGGAGACTGAGAGACCTTCTCCTTATCTGGCCTGAGACCTGTGGGACAGAGTGGCAGACTCGCTGGCTTCTGGGCCATTGGAGGCAAAGGCCCAGGGACCAAGTGGCTAAGAGACTAAGAATGTGGCTACCACATGGCTGAGAGGCTGAGAACTGTAGAGAGACGTGGCTGCTGACAGAGGCAACCAATGACTATATCTTTACTCTGTGCTGATCCCAACTTGTGGTAACCTATTAACTTCCATAATAAACTCCCTTAATTGTGAGTGTTGCCTGCGAGTTCTGTGTGGCCATTCCAAGGAATTATTGAACCCAGCATAGATGTAGAGTGGTGTGGGAAGAAGGATTGGTGTCAGAATAGGTAGAGAAGGATGGAGTGTTGAGGCCTATCTGATTCCTGCCTCCTGGCAATAGGGAAGCCAGAGAAGGCAACTTTTTTTTAAAAAAGGATTTTTGGTCTTTCTCCTTATCTTCTATTCTTTTGATACAAAGTGAAAAGAATTGTTAAAAAGTTAAAGATTTACAACTGCATAATAAAAAAGTATGCACACATTATTAGATGAGTACACATATAAATGATTTTTTTTCACTTAACTATAGTGGGCAATGTATTGAGCTGCTCAATCCACAAGAGCAGCAGTTCAAAGCCACCAGCATCTCTGTGGGAGAGAGATGAGGCTTTCTACTCCCGTAAAGAATCACAATCTCAGAAACCCATAGGGGCAGTTGGACCCTTTCCTATGGAGTTGCTATGAATTGGAATGGACTCTGTGGCAGTGCGTTCGGTTTCAGTTTATCAGAAATCTAGGAAGCCCTGGTGGGTGGTGGGTTATATGTGGGCTGTGAACTACAAGGTGATAGGTTGAACCCACCAGCTGCTGCAAGTGAGAAAGCTGAGGAGTCTGCTCCCACAAAGACTTCCCATCGAGAGCAGTTCTACTCTATCTTGTAGCGTTGCTCTGAGTTGAAATCTGGTTTGGGCTTTTTTCTGAGAAAGGCACCCTGGTAGTGCAATGGTTAATGAGCTGGGCTGCTGGCAGCTTGAATCTGCCAGCTGCTCCGTGGGAGAAAGACATTCTGCTTTAAGGTAAAGAAATTCTGCCTAAAGGCTGCTCCCTGGTGGAACGGTCTCTAAGTGCTTGGCTATCCCTGGAAAGTCTGCAGTTCAAGCCGACCAGCCCCTTTTGCTGGAGAATAATGATCTACTTCTAGGACAGGGATAATAGATCGCTCAACAGCGGGCACGTTTCTCCACTACGACTGAAGAACTTTGCCCGTCTTCTTTGATTTTTAATAGAGGCCGTTTAGAGGTCTCCCTCGGTTTCCCCACTCGTGTCCAACAGCTCCTTCTGTCGCCAGCGAGCCCTCCGACTCGGGACTTGCTGGATTCTCAGAAGCGCTCCACCCAGGGTCCACCCGCGGGTCAGAGTGCTCTGGGAGCGCGGGGGCGCCGCCCACCGGCGGCCGGCTTCGCCGAGCGTAGGGCCCGGCCGCGGTTGGCCACGAGACGCGTCCATCTTCCCCGCCTGGCGCGGCGTTTCCTCTCGGAGCAGGGCTGGAGAAGCGCCCGGGCGGGCGGGC
>NW_022103898.1:69385858-69408190 GCF_000313985.2 Echinops telfairi | reverse complement strand
TTGCCTCCTGCCCTCGTTGCTGCCGGCTTCCCGGCCGCCGTGTGGGAGGACAACTCTTCCTCTCGGGGAGCCTCGTGTGGGACCGCTGCATCCAACTTGCCGACCGGGCGCCAGCAAGCCCCCCACAGCTGGATAATGTCTACGCCGAGCCGATTCAAGAAGGACAAAGAGATCATCGCCGAGTATGAAAGTCAAGTCAAAGGTAAGGATGGGAGCGGCTGCCTCGCGTGCACCTTTTGTGTTGCCTTCGCGTCCTTGTGTTCGCGGAGTTGCGTGTCTAACTTGGTGCCTGCGTTGGAAGAGGCGAGCCGCCCGGGGCTGGGTCTCCCCAGCCAGTCCGATCGCGGTCCCGTCGAACCCATCCCCAGGGAGCGGGCGAACTGGGTGGCTTCCCCAGGAGGCCGGCTCACGGCTTCGGTGGGGAGAGGACTGGCTTTAACTTCGCCGCCTGCAGCTGGCAACTTGCACGGGGACGCAGGCAGCGGCTCGGCGGTGGGTTCTGCCTAGTTGTGAGCATCTTTATTCTTTTAAATGATACCGTCGTCGCGGCACCTTGGTAGAGGAGTCATTTTTCCAAAGTCTGAGATTCAGGGTGCCAGCTATTTTCAAACGTTTACACCGTTCACGATTAATTTATGTAGGGCGAGCCCACTCCTTTAATAAAAAAGAAAAGGCTGGAGATGACACTAAGCAGCGACTCTTGGAATCCGACGCCCCCTTTAAATTGGGCCAGAATGCCGTCTTTCACACTTGGTAATATTGCTTTATCATTTGCTGGAAGCCACTTGCCATGAAGGTTTGAACATTCGATTAGTAGTTTTAATCTCACATCGTCGACTAATGAAGGAAGCCTAATTAAGGTGGATTGGGCGTTTTTATTTCTGGTGCCCCGTGGTTTAAATTTTTTTCCACTTATCAATACAAGTATTGTGTGCTCACGCTGACGTGTTTAATGGACGTATGTATGTACACCATTTATGTGTATGTTGGTGGGGTTTTTCTCCCCTCCTCTTTTGTGGTCTCCTGGAGCACAGTTCCCGATTGAGACAATGAATGGAGTGTGGAGATGGCTGCTGTTCTTTGGCGCTTTCATTGCAAAGTTCACAAAGATAGCATTGCAGACAGACACCTGTGTTTGTACATATACAGTCTGCTGAAAGGGCGCCCGAGCCAGGCAGTGCTTGCTGTACTTGCCATGGGAGAGGCAGGTGCAGCCTGGGCGTTCTTTTGTGTGGTCAAGTTGTGAAAATGCGTGGTGTCCTGAGAGCGGACCTGATGGGGGAACTCCATATCGCCAATCTAGACCATTCATCATGGCCACCAACAATCACAGTGTGCAAGCTCGTGGACTTGGGTTTTCTTTAGCATGATCCTGGTAATGGAGTGCATCCAAACATTCTTCTGGAAACAGATTTGTATCTGCCTGGAATTAAGATAATGTATACTTACAGGAGGAACTGTCTATATGAATATGGGAGTTATATTAGTACAAGAGTAATTTTTTCCCTTCTCAGAGGCAGGAAAACTTTCTACTAAATGCAGCCCTTCTTTTAGAATGTGATCCGAAGACAGGTCTCTGTTCACAGTCACCATATCCCCCTGCAGTTTTTCCCACATGGTTCTTTGTGGCTTGTCTGAAAGCGAGGACGATGGTCTACTTTCCTGCTGCCTGGAGCACTGAGCTGGCAGAGCACACTGGGCGAGTGCTGCTTTCACTATTTCTGCTGTAAGGCCGTTTGTTCATGGTCACGTCTGTATTGAAAAGTATTCTCTTGGTTAATTTCACTCAGTATTAATTCTGTAGTTGTGAACTTGACAGTGTAAGCTTTCCAAATTAAATAAGTCAATAAAATGTGGTGGTTAAAATGGGTCTCAAGTCCAGTATCCAAGGAAACACTGTGAACAAGCTGAAAATTATTTTTGGAACTACCATATTTTATGCAAATAGGGCACATGCTACACCATTTGCCAATGGGGTGACCCTCTCTTGATTATTTCCTGTGCATGCTCTGTATGTGTTCACATTAGATGTGAAAACCGTGGTAAGCTATGTCCTCCCTATTCCACTTAGCCAGGAGTCCCCAGACTGCTCTGCCCATCTACTTTACCCACCCTTTGCTTCCGGGTCTGTGCTCACAACTTTATCTACCTTCTCCAGCAAAACTTTCCCTTCCGGTTTCTAACTCAGAGAATTCTATCCATAGGCAAATTATGAAAATAGGGGACTTGTAAAAGCTTGTGGTAAAATGGGATTAAAAGATAATGGATTTTTCCTATGAATTTTCTGAAGCCCCCTAGTACATTGGGCTGCTAGCCACAAGGTCAGCACTTTGAAACCACCAGCCGCTCCGCTGAAGAAAGATGAGGCTTTCTACCTTCACAAAGAGTCACAGTTTCTGAAACCCACAGGGCAATTCTGTACTGCCTTATAGGGTCGCTGTGGGCCAGAATCAACCTGATGGCAGCGAGGTTTGTTTGTTTGTTTGTTTTTGAGTGGAGAAGGAGCCCAGGTAATGTAATGGTTATAGACTGGGCTTTTAACCTTGGAGTCAGCCATGTGAAACTACGTACCAGCTGCTCCATGGGAGAAATAGGAGGCCTTGCACTCTCATCAAGATTTCCGGTCTGGGAAACCCACAGGAACGGGTCTCCTCTGTCCTGTAGGGCTGGTATGCGTTGGACCTGACTTGGTGGCAGTGAGCACACTGAGGAAGGAGCCTGGATGGCATAGTAGACTGTGCATTTTGCTAACCACAAGGTCAGTGATTTGTTCCCACCCTGGGAGAAAATGAGGTTATCTGCTCCTGTCAAGATTTAGTTTTAGAACCCAAAGGGACAGCCCTGTTTTGCCTTACAAGGTCACTGTGAGTAGGAATCAACTGCATGGCAGTTCCATATAGTGGAATGGTATCTTACACACATTTCGTGGCACAGATTCATTTCTGCTTCCAGGCAAAATCCGGGACTGGGAGTTAAATAATGCATGAAACCAGCTGTCCTATGCCAGGAGAAGTTCCTGGATCAGAATAACCAGGGAGACTGGACTCTGGCTTTCTAACTCACTTTCATGCCCTGAGGGGTCTTTCTAAGAGTCTGCATTTTAGGCTGGGCCTCCAGCGGACTAGCCCAGTGTTTACAGATAAGTGTTGTGGGTACAACCTACCCTTTAAATTCTAGGCAACTACTCCATCTGATAAGAAAAGAAATGGCTGGCTGTTCTATTACTGGAGGAAAGCTTTCTCACTGAGAAACACATAGGTCTGTTCTCATTGAGTTAAAAACAAACAAACAGCAATCAGTTTCCCATGAATCCACTCTTAGTTTGTGGTGAGCCCTTGTAGTTCAGGGGAACTGAGCCCTGGAGAGATTTCCCAATCTGAGCTTCAGGCCTTTTTTCCCAAGGTGGATTCAAGCGTCCCCACTTTAGGTTAGCAGCCAGAGGTATTAAAGTGTGCACTAGGCCAGGGATGCCCAACAAATAAATAACGACTCATGGACCAACTCAACTATATGGGTGCTCTCTGGAGTTGGTTTGATGAAATGGTGTTTGTTTTTGTTTTTTTCTTTCTCTTTAACCTGAATTAGGACCTAATCGTCTGTCCCATCACCCTTTCCTACTGTCATCCACTGCCCTGGTAATCCTTGGAACACAGAAAGAGATAACGCTTTGGTTTAAAGGAATGGTGCCTGATGTGGGCTTTTGCTGCCAGATAGGTTTGGGGAATGGCCTCCTTGGAGCTCTAGCTATTCTGGGTAAGATCATAAAGACGGCAGGTTGGGCAAGTCAGGTGGGCCCCTCCCTCCCATGGTTTGGAATTTCTGACCTGTAAAGTAAGGAGTTTGTATTCTCTCTTTGGATTTCATTGAAAATGTCTTGCTAATTCATATTAATTTTTTTAAAATTCCAAGCCCTTTGCACTTTTAAATAAATTATCTTGTTTGAGGGCATGCACAAATCACGTGAGAATGCCTGGCCTCATCTCATTTCCCGAGACAGGAGAATCACTACCAGCATCATCAGCCCAAGGCTGATGTCTGTGGGGCAGAGGTCAGCCAGGCAGCCTCCCTCCAAACTCGTTCCCAATTCTTACACCATTCATCCTGCCTAGTAGTGCACTCTTCCCTGCTTTGCTGTCTTTCATAATTTGATTCAGTGACCCCACAGCATTCACAGCCCATGTCCCTGTTTAGGGGGCGTTGTTTGGGAAATGACAGGTTACATTTCAGGATCAGTATCAATAAGCTCTACTTGGGATCAGGATCAGGAAGCATGTAGGCAAAATCTCCTTTTTCCCATGCAGGGCAGCTCTCTTAGCTCCTCTCAGCCCAGGAGGTCCCCTCAGGAGACCTCCTCCCTCAGCCTTCTTTGCTGCAAGTATTAACAAAGCTCTTCCGCATAGCCTGTAAGCTCCCAGAGATACAGTACTCCACTCCCGCCTGGCCTGCAGGCTCCGAGCTCTCTCACCCCATGAGTCATGGGTTGGCACATGTCTTGCTCCAGGGATTGAGAAGCCCTTCCCACTGCCGCAAGCTGGTCTCTTGGTTTTGCTGTTGCCATTTCTCTGCCACTGTTTCTCACTACTTCATACTGTCTTGGTTACACCTCTCTCTTTCGCTGTTTCCTGTGTCTAGAAGGCTCTCAGTGCAGGTACCTGGCCCACAAAGATGTACTGCTGCTTCTTTTTGTTGGTAGTGAGGATTCGACTCTGCTCTGGATTGACTTACTTTTAAAGTCTGGGAGTGAGTGGGTTAGAGAGATGACAAAACTGACCCACCTCCCCCTTGTTAGGATTTTATACACCTTATTTCCCTGGTCTCACCCCTGCCAGGCTTCCATACACCTTGCTTACATAAATTAGCAGGCTGTCTAATCCCTTGGTGGCCACAAGTGAGCGCCTTGTTTGCTTAGTCCCACCCAATCGTTACAAAACTGTGGATGACTAACAGGACTTGTGGTGAAGTGAAATCACTTGGTATGGTTCTTCTATCCACAGTATTTGTAACTTCCACCAAGTGATGGGTTGGGAGCATACAAATAAGGTATAAAGAGTTTTAACTCAGGCCTTGGTCAGTTTTGCTGTTCCACAGGGTATAAAAGTCATTTCAGAAGCAGGAAGAAGAAATCCTGCAGGAAGAGCTACCAGTAGAGTACATGTAAGACACCTGCCTGAAGTGGTGGAGGCAGAAAGGTACCAGAGGCCACAGCATTGAGACCACAAGACAGAGCAGAGCAGCCACACAGAGACCGTGAGATAGAGAGGTGCGCTTTCCGGCCCACGGAATGAAGCAGATGCCCAGAGACCACATGGCAGAGAGGCTGAGCACCAGAGAAGACATTTGCTGCCAGCCAGCATGGCTGAGAAGAGGCGCAAAAGGAACTGTATCCTGAACATTTTGTAACCGGTTAGCTTCCACAGTAAAACCTATAATCATAAGTATTGCCTCTGAGTTCTGTGTGGCTAAGGCAACAGATTATTGAACCGAGCAGAGCAGTAGAGTTTCATGGGAAGAATGGTTTAAAGTCAGACAGGGATAAAGAAGGTTGGAGGATGGAGGCTTGACCGACCTCTCTTTGTGGCAATCTGCTTTGGGTAGTATGGAACCAGATTCGCCTTCTCTCCCTACTGCTGCAGGAGCAAGGCAGCTGTGGCCCACATGCCGTTCGTTAGCTTAGGGCCATACTCAGTCATTCACTGCAGGGGGAATTCTCTTTGCTTTCACTTTTTTCAAAATGGATTTTTTAAAACGCTGTCAATTGAGTTCTCAGAGCCTAACATGTAATGCAGTGGAGAATATAGAAAAAAAATAATCAAAACCAGAATGGCCAGACCCCAAGCCAAATGCACTGTCGTAGAGTTGATTCTGACTCATAGTGACCATCTATAGGGTTTCTGAGAGACTAGAATTCTTAATGGGGGTCGACAGCGTCATCATTCTCCCCAGGAGTAGTTGGTGGGTTCAAACTGTCAACCTTGCAGTTAGCAGTCCAACGTCTAACCCCCAGTGCCACCAGAGTACCTTCTAGAATTGCAAACGAGGGAAGAATTAGGGATTCTCCATGTAGCTTAAGAGTGGCTAAGTTTACATTGGTGATAAAAGAACTTCAGGTACCAATTGTAAATGAGCATATTAACTGGGAGAATAGAGATTGTTTCATACCTGCTGGTCAACTTTCCTAAGACTTAGAGTTAAGAGAGATAAAAGCTCTTATTTGTGTTACCTTTAAAAAGTAAGCTCGAACAGGTAGAAAAGTCAAACCAGTCGACCATGCTACTTATTAGCAGCTCTGGTATAAAGCTTAGTGCTGTCAGAGGTTGAACAAATGGCTAGCAAAAGGTTTGGGGATTATCTGTGGATTTTTATGATCTCTCTAATTTTTGTTCTTTCCAACAAAAATATTATGCAACTAAACATATGGGAACCAATAAATAAATAGACACATATTGTGAGGTTGAGCAAACAAGTGCAGTGTTTAATCAATGTTTGTTTTTTATCATTTATGCTATCTAGTTAGGAGTTTATAAGAATCGACAAATATTATTTTAAGTATTTTCCTAGAATAGGTTCATATTCATCTAAACCTACAATATGTACAATATAACCTAAATCATGCCATAAACCCAAGCTACTGGGTCAATTCCAACTATTCAGTGACTATACAGAACGGTCTTCATGGGTTCAGACAGCCTTGCAGAATGGCTTGTGGGTTCGAACTGCCGACCTTGGGGTTAGTATCCCAATACTTAATCCACTGTGTCACCAGGCCCCTTGTCAAATCATACCATAGGGAAAAGTGTGTTACTGGCATTAAGATGAAACCTGTGTTTACACTTAGCATTCTTGAATCCAACCTGGAATAGAAAAAAAAGCATGGTTTAATTTATAAATTAAACTTTATAGCTGGGAGAAACCTTACATTTTTACCATCCAATCATTATATCTGATTTTCTGTGGCAGTGCTTTACTTTTAGATGTACACACTGACTTGTTTGGAGCAGGACTTTGAATCAATTCAAACTCTCAAAAACTAATTATAATCAAGCCAATTCTGATTCATAGTGACCCTGTAGGACAGGGTAGAACTGCCCCCATGGGTTTCCTTGACTCACTTCTTATGGGAGTGGGAAACATCATCTTTCTCATGTGGAGCATCTGGTGGTTTCAAACTGCAAACCTTGCAATTCCACAATACACTCCTGGGTCTTCATACCACTTCAAAAGAGTTCAGTAATTACCGTCGTAGACAGCGATGTATGCATTGCACAGCAACCAGGTTTGTTGTCCCTGGCATTTTGCCCAGAGTAAGAAACACACCTTGTCCTGCTCCAAGACGGCGGCCAAATGGCCCCTGTGAACGTTTCTTGCTCTTCAGAGTCAGTAACGTTTCACTCCCATAGTCTTGTCACATTCTTCCTCCAGAAAGTTTCTGGAACTTTGTGCAGAAAATTGGGTTATGGTAGGACACTGGAGAGCAAGATGCATTAAAAGTTGCACGGTTGACTGGCTGCTGTCTTTGAGTGAGGTACAGCTGTTGGTGTCCTACTGGGACAAAATACCGTGGGCAACAGACTTGGTTGCTATGCAGTGCATATGTGGGCCTTGTTTAGCATGACAATTACAGAGCCATTTTGAACTGGTTTGAATTCCTGATTAAACGTTGCACTCACTGGAATAATTATAATTGGACCTAAGAGAGAATATCATCTCTGGTCTGCTAACAGGAAAAGTTAATTAAATTGATTAACTGTAACTAAGTTGTTGTCATCCCATCCAAGGTCATTTCAAGAAACATATCACTTGGGCACAGCTTTATATAGTGCCAAAAAGGTCAAGAGAAGCAACTGGGTGAAAATCTAAAAGTGGAAAGTGGTTGATATTTTTTGGTGCAATTGATGCCTTTGTAACAAGCCTTCTGAGTTGCCCAGAAACCCTGATTAGTTTCACAAACATCAAAATATACTCAAGTGCTTTCTTAGAGAATATTTTGAGCAAAGCATGCCCTTCTGAAACATGATGAGAGCTGGAGTGCAAAGTGATGGTTTATTCTAGAGGTACCTGCTTACTGTATTGACCAGTTTGGGAGCCAGACAGGTCTTGGAGGTTAAGTTTGTGGGTTGACCACACCCTTGTCTTCCTTTATGCCTGCTACCTATTTTCGCTCTCCAGTGTCACACCAGAAAGTTACAGGAGATTACTTTGTATGCCTTTTTGTAGTTTGATGTGTGAAAGCACATGTTGGATAGCTTCTTTGATCTAATTTTTATCTGGAATTATTTTCTAGTTGATTGACTATATATGTTCCCCAGTAGCTATCTCAGAATGAGAGGAAGTAGGACATAGTGTGAAAGAGCTGGAAGTTTGTTAATAGCCACCCAGTTGCTACCCAACAGGCATGTGGCCTCTCCAAAGGCCGTTTCTTCACCTGTTCAGTGGAGATCACAATAGTACTGACCACAGTGTTCTTGTGAGAGTTAAGTGAGGTGATTAATTGAAAACCTTTATCACAGACTTGGCACATAGTCAGTAGTCAGTAAACATCTGTCATTGCTATTATATGTTAATTTGGGTTTTCTTTATACCTCAACCATTTCTTGTTAGATTCTAACTTAAATACATTTTTAAAAATTAAAAGATAGGTAGTTACCAATCTTGCTACCTGAGTAGATTCCACAGTAGGTGATCATGCATCATCTTGAGAAAATACCGTGTATTTTTAGAATGGAATGAATTATAGACTGGAATTGAAAAGGGAAATAGGCAAACCAGGCAGATTCCCTACTCCTTATAAGGTGAATTTTATATTGTAGATTTTTTTATATATATAATTTAATGCAAGTGCAAGTAACCAAGCCCAATCAGCACAGTTTCTGAGCCTAGACTACTATGTGTTTGCTTACAACTCTAGTTTTAAACATTCTCTACTTCTGTCCACGGTACTTGTATGGAAAATGAAAATTGAGCTAAAAAGTTTGGTCCAGCAGTTCTCAACCTGTGGGTTGTGACCCCTTTGGGGGTCGAACGACCCTTTCACAGGGGTTGCATGATTCACAACAGTAGCAAAAAAAACCAGTTATGAAGTAGCAATGAAAATAATTTTATGATTGGGGGGGGTCACCACAACATGAGGAACTGTATTAAAGGGTCACGGCATTAGGAAGGCTAAGAACTGCTGCTCTGGTTCAAATACAGATGTGCCACCAACCTACAAAATGATATGGAAGAAACTGAAGTGGATATTGTTTACTGAAAGAAACCAATCTGAAACAAAGCTACATACTGTATGATTCTAATTTATGATATTTGAGGAAAGACAACACTGTAGCCACATATATAATCCCTGTGGAATGTGATATGGCACTGCCTCAAATAACTGGGACTAGAAATTCTGTACAACCAAGCGGCCCCTCTGCTGGGAATATATCCTAAAGAAGTAAGAGTCATTACATGAACAGACATATGCATATCCATGCTTATTGCAACACTGTTCACACAGCAAGAAGGAAGCAACCTGAATCCCCACTGGTAGGAGAATGGATGAAGAAACTTTGGTACATACACAAAATGGAAATGCTGTGCATCTCCAAAGAATAATGATGGAACCACGAAACACCCCATTACATGGATGGATCTGGAGAACATTGTGTTTAGTGAAATGAGCCAATCTCACAAGGACACATATTATGTGATACCATTGTTACAAGGAGGAGAAGAAAGACAAGATAAAGACTCATACCAAGGTGGACAGTCTTTGGAGATTGTCAAGTGGGGGAAGACAAGGGAGGGAAGACAAAGTAATGGCTAAGCTGTTGACAGGTGATAACTTGGGTGAAATGGAAAGTAGTGGTTCACAAGAGGGAGGAGAAAAATCAAGTAGCCAGTGAAGGGCAAAAACTATGGGGGGATTTGATGAGTAGTTTAAACTGTTAAATACAAAGTTGATGATCTGAAATGTAAACCACCACCTAGTTTACAATTAAAATTTTAAGTTAAAAACAAACATGATAAAAAAGATCAGTGAGTGCAGGCTGATCAAGAGGTGGAGCATAGGGCAGTTCTAATTGAATATTCTGTGTGATATTGTAATGGTTTCTGCATATGTCAGAAGCCCTAAGAACTGTCCAACATAAACAGTGAAACCTAAAGGAACCCATGGATCTTAGTGACTAGTTAACATTACTAGATCGGTCCATTAGTTGTAGCAAATGTAACACAGGATGCAAGGTGTAGTAGTAGAAGAAAATTCTGTTCAGACTGGGAAGGACTGGATATGGGAACCTTGTACTTTTTGCACACTTTTTCAGTAACACTAAAATTGTTTTAAGAAATAAAATCTATTAAGAAACAAACTCTAGTGTGAGGCAGTCTCACAAAAGAAACTACATTTTTTAACTACTGAATGACCGGCCTCCTTCCTCCTCCCATCACACAAAGTCCTCCTAGTAATTGATTTTAGAATGGACTCTCATGTACCCAAGTTCAGGACACTTCAATTAGTTTAGACTGTTCTTCAATATAGAGTTTGTTTTTTTGATGTTGTCATCTGAATGGTGTAGTTAATCTTGTTATGGTAACCAGGATACCAGGATGTTATAGTCAGCTTTGGTATTGTTTCTTTTATGATAAGGAATGTACCCTGTAATGCATGGTTGCTCTTCTTGAAGTTACCAGAATGTTAAAATCAATGCTGTACCCTGTAATGGTCCCTAACCCTCAAGAATAGTAACATTAATTTTGCTTTCTGCTTCTGTCTACGCTTGCTTAAGTCTTAAACAAAGGATAGATGAGTTTTACGCCTTTAAAGATGAACTGAAATGTGGACTCGGGACTGTAATCAAAGAATCGCTTTTAGATCCTAGCAGTCCGGTTATAACCGAATATTCTTCTAAGCTATCAAGACATTATAATGGCTGTCATTTATTTGAACCCGCAACAAGTAGAGCCAGTCAGTGGATTTTATTTACTTGTGAGTGAAAAGAATCCTTCTATGATATCAGGCAAAGTCCTTAATTGAATTTCATAGTCTTGGGAAAATATTTTATTTTTAGTCATTGATTGAAATGAAAAATCACTGCTCATCTGCTTCTTCTCTGAGTTATTTTGTTGTGAAGATCATTAAGAATCATTTTCTATATATCTTCCACATGTCCTATGATAGGACTCTATTAAAATTTTTAAAAATAGAGTAATAGCATGGATTATTATTTTATAGTGTACATTAACATCATTATTCAGAAATTTACAGAGTATCCAATTGCTTTGAATTCATATAGTATGTAACTTATTTAGAAAGTAATGAAGGTAGAAACAATGCAGATGTGCAGCTGTGGGAAGTGTTTAACTAAATTCCACAGAGAAATAGTTACGAACTATGGATACAGAGTGTTATGCAGTCATTAACAGTATTTTTTATATACAATAATAACTTTAGTAATTATTATTAACTATTAATAATAATCATAGGAACAACTCACAGCTATTGACCAATTCCAGTTACTTTTGCAGCAACATGGCATAGATGTCTTGAGTATGTGCATGGCCACACTAGCAGCCTGGTGGTGTGAGGGTTCCTTGCTGGGCTGCTAATGCAGGGTCATCAGTTCAACCCCCAGCTGGCCCAAGATGAGAAGGCAGGGAAACTCCAGGATGCACTTCTGCGCCGTCTTGTAGGGTTACTAGGAGCTGAAATCAACTTCATGTCTGTGGGTATTTTTGTTGCTGTTGATTTTAGTTTTACATCTACATATATATCAAGCTATAGAGAGAATTTCCATTTATTTTTTCTGCTTGGTACAGGCTTCTGTGTTTACTTATTTTTGACCATGGCATACCTGGCAGTTGGTAGGTTTTCTTTCAATTCTACCCTCTTTCAGAAAGGGAGTGAGATGAGGTAAATTTTAGCAAAACATTAATTCTGGTAACCAGTTTATGCACAGAACAGTTCCAAATATCTTATTTATGGATAATTTTAGTAATATATTTTCCTTTTAATTTTGGGGGGGCTTCCAATTTAGTCAACAAAAGTGTATATGTGTGAGACTGAGCTCATGTATACACAGTGGGGAGAATTTTGGACATTAGCCTCTTTTTGTGTGTGAAATATACATGCAGCTGCAAACATTTTTTTGTAATTTGAAGAATATGATAAAATAATCTTATAGGTAATAAACCAGGTATACAGGTTAGGAAATATGACCAATATTGTAGTAACTCCCATGAGTTCCCTTTTCCTACAAATCTCGCTTTCTTCCTCAACTCCACCAGTAATTCTGAATTTAGTGTTAACCATACCCTGTTTTTTCTTTATAGCTTTACAAGTTTTATTGTTTTGATGTCTTTGAACATCAAAAATACAGAGTTGTTGGGACACTTCCTGGGTTTTTAATGACGTTGATGGAGTTGTAGTGGCATAGGGGTGTACAGGTTGGGCTGCTAGCCACAGTGTCAGGGGCTCAAGCCCCCCACTGCTCCCTGGGAGAAAGATGAGACTGTTTATTCCCTCCAGAGTTTCTAAGTTGGAATTGAGTTGATGTCAGTGAGTCTTTAAAAAATTGGAATAATGGTATTTGACAGATATTAAAAACATTTAAAAATTAATGTTTTTTCGGATTGTGATGACTGACAGTTTTAAAATAATTTGTGGGGAAGAAGGCAGTAGGTAAGAATACAGGTAAATAGGATTGGCTGAGAGTTACTAATTGCTGACTATTGGATTTCATCATACTACCTTCTTTACTTTGGATTGTTTTAAATTATGTTTAAAAATTACCCTAAAATATGGAGAGAATGAAAAAATATGTGTTCATAAGACTGATACTTTTCACTTAATATTGTATTTTGGGGGTTAATCCTCAAGCATGTATGCACCTGTAGCTAGTTTTCTTTTTAGTGATGTGTGGTGTTCCAGTATAGAAAAACAGTATAAGCTATTTATGTAGTCTATTATTGATGGGCATTTGGGTTATTACTAGGTTGTGTTTTTTTTGCTATCATGAACAGTTATGAGTAATTTTCTATCATGAATAATTATACTTCTGTAAGTATAAAATACAGAATTTTAATTTATAAAATACTGTTAGAAATTTGCTCTATTGCAAAAGAGGAAACATTTTATTTTATTTTACTCTTAAGCCCTTTGTCTTTAAGTGATTTTTCTTACGATTTTGCCCTAGGCATAATTTCAGGTACAAATATTTAAAAACTGCTGACATGACGTATCCTTGTTCAGAATTTAAAAGAGAATGCTTTTAAGGCCACTCTCCCTTTAAAGATGACCATTATTTTTTATTTATTAGTGAATTTTCTTTCCAGATTAAGCAATGTCTATTCTATCCCTTGTTTTCTTGAGATTTTCTTCATTAATGGGTAGTTGAAATGTATCTTTTGATATTAAAGAACTGTTCCTTAATCCATTTATAGGATATGTAATGTTTATGGATTTTAAACTATTCAACCTTCTTTGCATAATAGAGTTAAGCTCTCTTCATCCTTGTTAATTTTTACAAAGACAACACGTATATCTGTTGTCCTTGAATTGATTCTGATTCCTAATGACCCCTAGTGTTTATAAGACTGAAGGAAGTAGACTGCTAACTAGGTCATCCAGCGGCCTTGACCCACCAACTTTTTGGTTAGCAGTTGAGGATTTCACCACTGTGCCACTGGGACTTTTATATATGTGTGTGTGTGTATATATATATATATATATATATATATATATATATATATATATATATATATATATATCCTATTATCTTTTAATTTCATCTTCTGTGAACTCTAAACATCCTCCTTTATACACACAATTGGATTCAGCTTGCTAAGATTTAGTTACTAGGTTTTGGTCTAAATTCTTGAAAAAAACAGGCTTCAAATTTGTTTTTGGTAATGTTCTTGCCCAAGATCATTTCTAAATTACCCTATCCTCACAGATGAGATGGAGATTATGTGTTTTTTTTTTTCTTCTCCTAAATCATAGAAGTGTTTGTAAAATGTTGGAATATTTCATTCCTTGAAAGTTTGGTAGACTGAGAGTCTAAAATTTTCTGTGTGTAAAGATTTCACTGTGAATCATCAGTTAATGTTTATGAATGTGTACATACTTAATGTATATAAATAAGCCCATATTTGTGAAATAAGAGAATATTGATGATAGTATTCCCTTATTTTAAGAGAATATGGATGATAGTATTCCCCCATATCTTACAAATCTGGGTTGATCTATATTAAATTAAATATTTAACAGTTTCTTTTTCCCTGTAATTTCATGTATTGATTTTTGTTAGTTTTCTTATTTCCTATTTTATTGTTTACTTTTATCTTTCTGTTTTTTTCTGTTGCTATTTTCTTAAGTTGACTAGAATACATGGTTCATTCATTTTTATGTTTATTTCCTATTTTGAAAATGAAAGGCAAAAAAATTTTAAAAAAAGAAAAGAAAATGAAAGGCAGTATATTCCTAATATAAATGATAATTTCTACTTCAAACACTTAGAATATAAACATTTTTAAAATATATTACTTCTAGCATAATCACTTTTTCTTCATAATATCAGCAGTTGAAATAATACATTTACTCTTCTAACATTCATTAAAGTATAAGTATGCTTAAGCATCTGTTCTTTTTTCTTAATCGTTATGATAATTTTCTCTCAAGTATCACTTTGCTGTATCCCATGTTTTGATATAAAGTTTATTAGAATAAAGTCATAAGTATTTTCATAGGGATTGCTTCCTTGACCTATAAATTATAAAGAAGTGTTAATTGATTTTTTAAGGATTTGCAAGGATATCTCCTTTATCTGTTATTTTAACATAATTACATAGATTCTGAGAGAAATCCTATTTGAAATATGAGTGTTTGTTTTGGACCAAATTATTAAATTTTCATGTGCACTTGAGAACATGTGGAATTGTTTGATCATAAAATTCCGTGGGTTGTGTCCATTTGGACAAGTTTATTCCATATTTTAAATATTTGCTGATTTTATTTTTAGGACATTAGGATTTAATAGGAAAAAAATGTCAAACTCACTTGTGGAAGATTTCATTGATTTTCTAATAATAAGCTTTTTAAATTGTTGTACAGTGAACTAATATTTAAAGATATATTCATTTGTGTACGTGAGTGAGATTGTACTATAATAGTTTCTTTTCTTTTTTGTATCTTTTAAAATCTGGCTAAGGCATTAAAGAATATGTTAACGTCTTAAAATTATTGGGGACTGTTTCCTCTTTTATAATTCTCTGGTGAAGGTTTGTAGGATTGGAATCATCTGGTTCTTTAGTGTTTGGTAGACCTCATCTGTGTAGCCTTCTGAATCTGGTGTTCACTTTTTGGGAAAACAAAACAAAACAACAAAATTTATTCCAAATCTCCAAACTTACCGATTTACAGATAGAATTGTTTATAATACCCTTTTATATTTTTAATATCTACAGAACATGTTCATTTTCCCTTTTGTTCTTAATCAAGCTTGCTTGTTTATTTTATTGGTCTTTTCAAATGACTAGTCTTTGACTTTGTATAAAAATCTAGATTGCTTACAGAAATGTATAAAGGATTATATACACACACACGCAGACTAGATACAATTTGAATTGGCCAGCATCATTTGAACATATTTGGGAAGACGCCCTGAAGAGGGGACGGTGAAAACAGGTTATGTAGTTCATTATTACTTTGATTGTTTAAGAACCAAACCAAAAACCAAACTCACTGCCACCGAGTCGATGTTGACTCATAGCAATGCGACAGGGCAGGCTAGACCTATTCCTGTGAGCTTCCTAGACTGTAACTCTTTATGAGAGTAAAAAGCCCAGAATTTCTCCTGAGGAGCGGCTGCTGGTTTTGCACTCCTGACTTTATGGTTAACAGCCCAAATCGGAACCACTGCTATGCCACCGGGCTCCTAAGAGATGGTGTCAAAGCATAGGGTAAACTACAGAAATAGTCACCAAGGACATGCCATATATCTTAAAACAGCCCCTAGTTCAATTGTTCTCAACCTTCCTAATTCCATGATCCTTTAATACATTCCTCATGTTGTGGTGTCCCCCAACCATAATATTATTTCATTGCTACTTCATAACTAAATTATACATAACTACTGTTATGAATCATCATGTAAATATCTGATATTCAGGATGTATTCTCATTGTTACAAATTGAACATAATTAAAGCATAGTGATTAATCACTAAAATAATCTAATTATATATTGTGAAATATTTATTTCTAATTACAAATAAATAAAATTTTGTCTTGAAGCATGGTGTAGAGTGGGTAACAGTCTTAATATAACAACAGTAAACTACATTGCTATATTTTGCAACAGCATGCATAAAAAGTCAATGTCCTCTGAGGTTGAGATAGAGGAGCAGTGTCTCGGTTCTTAAGACCATCAGAAATATGTGTTTTCCGATGGTCTTAGGCGACCCCTGTGAAAGGGTCGTTCGACCCCCAAAGGTCGTTCGCGACCCAGAGGATGAGAACTGCTGTCCTAGTTAGACCTTGTAATTGCTTTTTCCGAAAGCAGATTACACACAGGTAATTTCCCCCAAAGAACCCAGTGCCTGAGGACAAAAGTTACCAAACTGTTCACGGAGCTATTTGACAGGTAGGTGACTCCAGGGAGCCAGTTTTTTTTAAAAAATCGTTTTATTAGGGGCTCATACAACTCTTATCACAATCCATCCATACATCAATTGTGTAAAGCACATTTGTACATTCATTGCCTTCATCATTCTCAAAACATTTGTTCTCTACTTAAGCCCCTGGCATCAGGTCCTCATATTTCACCCTCCCTCCCCGCTCCGCCTTCCCTCATGAACCCTTGATAATTTATAAATTATTATTTTGTCATATCTTGCCCTGTCCGACGTCTGCCTTCATCTACTTTTCTCTTGTCTGTCCCCCAGGGAGGAGGTTACATGTAGATCCTTATAATTGGTTCCCCCTTTCCAACCCACCCTCCATCTACCCTCCCGGTATTGCCACTCACACCACTGGTCCTGAAGGGATCATCCGCGCTGGATTCCCTGTGTTTCCAGTTCCTATCTGTACTAGTATACGTCCTCTGGTCTAGCCAGACTTGCAAGGTAGAATTGGGATCATGATAGTGAGATGGGGAGGAAGCATTTAGGAACTAGAGGAAAGTTGTATGTTTCATAGTTGCTACATCGCACCCTGACTGGCTCGTCTCCTTCCTGAGACCCTTCTGTAAGGGGATGTCCAGTGGCCTACAAATGGGCTTTGGGTCTCTACTCCGCACTCCCCCCCTTATTCACTATGATAAGATTTTTTGTTCTGATGATGCCTGATACCTGATCTCTTTGACACCTCGTGATTGCATAGGCTGGTGTGCTTCTTCCATGTGGGCTTTGCTGCTTTTGAGCTAGATGGCCACTTGTTTACCTTCAAGCCTTTAAGACCCCAGATGCTATATCTTTTGATAGCCGGGCACCATCAGCTTTCTTCGCTAGGGAGCCAGTTTCTTGAAAATTCAAAGGACAAGTAAAGGTGATGACCTAGATCGGTCACCCCAATTCCATGAATCTGGATTCCAGGGGGATCAAAATTACTTTGTTAACTTGTTGGTTCTCTCCATTGTGTGCTTATTTTCAATTTCTAAATTCTTATATTGTACACCTAGATCAGCGGTTCTCAACCTGTGGGTTGCAACCTCTTTGAGGGTTGCATGACTCTTTCACAGGGGTCGCAAATTTATAACAGTAGCAAAATTACAGTGATGAAGTAGTAATGAAAATAATTTTATGATTGGGGGTCACCACAACATAAACTCTATGGAAGGGTCATGGCATTAGGAAGGTTGAGAACCACTGACATAGATCATTAATAATTGTTTTTTTAATCTTTTTAAATGTAAATATGAAGATTATTGTGTTTTCTCTAAGTACTATTTTACCTATTCTATAAAGTTTTGTGTTTGTAAATTTTATTATCTTTCAGTTTTGTGCCCAGGCAGCCTGCATTCTCTTCTTAAACCCATATTTCCATTGAATTTGTCCATAAACCCAAACAGTCAGGCATGGTTTTGTTTTCTAATGTCAGTCAAATTATGTCTTGGTATATGGTATATAGTGGAATTATCTACTGTATGTATAAAAACAATAAATACTTCAAGATTTATTAAAACATCTTTAACACAGTAACGTAATGGTAGTTTTTGATGTGCATCACAAAATAGTACCCATTTGAAAATTTTAATGCAATAGGAATTACAGAGATTGATTCATAACTTCAGGTTTTACATAGTTAGATGCTTGCAATGTGGGAACTACCTGTATTTTCTAATTTTCATTATTACCTGTTTTATGACTCATCTGTTTTACAGTTTGTGTGTTTCAGTTTCCAGACATAAAATGTTATTTCACAAAATTTTTTTGTTACTGATATCCAACGTAATTGGATTGTGGACATAGACTGGTCTGATTAACCTGATCTTTTGACTTTTTCCCCCTTGACGAGATCTTTTTTGAGTATGAGTCTGAGCCTCATATCTGTCTGCCCTGTCTCTTCCTGCCTTCCCTGCTTGATCTTTCTCCATAACCTCTAACTACATTTGATCTGTTTTATACTACACTTACCTTGTCTGAGGAGCCCTGGTCGCTTAGTGGTTACTCATTGCGCTGCTAACAGCAAGATCAGTTCATAGGCCCCAGCCGTTCTGAGGGGGAAAGATGAGGTTTTCTACTTTCATAAAGATTTACAGTCTCTAAAATCCACAGGAGCAGTTCTCCTGTGACCTATTGGGTCACTTATGAGTCTATATCAACTCAATGGCAGTGAATGAGTGAATGATTTTGTTTTAGGACTTTTCAAAGTACTCTTTTCCACGAAAGCCTTGTGATATGATTAATGTATAGATATATATTTAATTTTGCAACATTTTCTTGTCAATTAAGAGGTTCATACAGAGGTATCCAAATGTACCATACATCAGAATAGTAGAAGTATTAATATGTAGTGCTTGTTTGATTGGTTGACCCCAGCAATACATTGCAACTATTTTTAATTTATCCAATATTTTGTTCTAGCAAGAGACCCATACAAGTACCTATAGGCTGGGTTAGTTCAGGAAGAATCAGCCTGGATTTGTTTTCTAAGGAGAATTACCTGGTTCTGACTGTTCCCATCTAGAAGGACCCAAGGGGCATACACAGAGGAAGATACTGTACTGTAAGAGAGAAAAATGTTATATTGCAGTCTGCAGGAGAAAACTTGGCTTGTGGAACTGCTCCTACCATCAGGGTGCTTTTCTAATCCAAGGCTGGCTTTAGAGACCTTTAATGATGCTGGCCCCCATGGGGTTACAGCATTTTACAAGGTTTCAGCAGTTCTTAAGTACTTGGTGTTCCACTTACTGTCTTACCACTGTAGTTGCTACCCCCCCTCCACCTCCAATAGTTAATTAAGCTATGAAAACATGTGTCTTATTATCTTAAGTCAGGAACCCTGGTGGTCTAGTGGTCATTGCCATCCAACTCACCAGTCCTACTTAGGAGAAAGATGAGACTTTCTGTGGCTATAGAGAGTTGTAGCCTCGGAAACCCACAGGGGCAGTTCTTTCCACTCTGCCCTACAGAGTCACTGTGCGTTGAAATGGACTCTGGTATGAGTTTGGTTTTTTGAGTATCCATTTTCCCTTCTGGGGCCATCTGAATTTAGCCTGGCTGTGAAATTCACGTTTTAAAATCACACGAAATGTTTAAACATTGTTTATCAAGGAAAGTAGCAAGAAATCCGTTTTCTCACCTGTTTTACATGTATAATGGTTGTGTGACATTGTCTTTAGATGTCTTGACAGTGCAGTGCAGGAAGGCTTTCTTTAAGACTGATGGTGGCTTCATCCTTGTGCTCTTAACTGATTTCCTCTGAGTACAGTTCATTTGTAACCCAGGAACACCACGAAAATGGCCAGAACTCAGAGAGCTGAGGTTGGATCGGTGCAGCAGGCCTGGGTTCTGGCCCCATTATGTCTCTGCAGGAGAGGTGGTAGTGGTGGGTAGGTTCCTTGGAGTAGGCCTCCCCACCTCATGGTGACTGCACACATTAATGGGATTAGGCTATTTTATACATAGGGTTTTCATTAGGTAAGTTTTTCAGAAGTAAATGACTTTTTTCCCCTCTTTTTTCTGGTCTGGCTTAGTCTGAAAGTTCCCTTGAAGTATGTTCAGTATCCACGGACATGCAAGCCTCCACTGACAGAGAAGTGGGGTAGGCTTGAGGTGCATTGGCTAGAATTAAACTGGGGACTCCTGCATGGAAAGTGATAATTCCCCCCAGTGCACTGCCTCCCATTGAGGTACTGGTGGGCTTCAACCAGCAACCTAGAGGCAAGCAGCCCAATGCCTAACTTACAGTGCTACTAGAGCTCCTTCGTATGAGAGGTAGGGACCTCATTTTAAAAGGCATGGGTTGAGCACACAATAAAAATCCAGGACTATTTTATTTGGATAACACCAAGAACAAAAACCAAACTCGCCGCCATTGAGTCCTGACATATAACAACCCTATAGGACAGGGTAGAACTGCCCCTGTGGGTTTCCTAGATTTTAACTCTTTATGGGTGTAGAAAACCCTTTCTCCCAAGGAGTGGGCTAGTAGTTTTCAACTGATGACCTTGTGGATCTCAGCCCAACTCCTAACCACTATGCCACCAGGGTTCCAGGGCTTGATTAATTTGTTCTCATTTCTTTGGCTGCACCCAGTTTTCACCTCTCCTCCTCCTCTAGTATGATAGGTGATGGATACATCCATGGCTAATGGTGGCAGAGAAAGCTGCTGAATGTTGAGGATTTGGAAAAGTGAATTTGTTGGATGTTCTGTTCCTCAGAAGAGAGAATTTTCTGAGTACAGTATTACCAAAAAAGTCTGAAAAGTTTAATGAATGCCTTTTCAAGTAGTCACTCATTTCTGTTGTACTTTTATTGAAAATGTATGTGGGCACTCTCATAGGTGTAACCTAAGAACCAGATGCAGAAGATTTCAGACTATTTTCCTAGAGTTTAGGTTGTCATTATCCTCATTTGTCTATATTCTCCAATGACCTAATATACAAATAAATACCTTTTTGAGATTGGGAACTTGGATCTCCAGCAGTATGTTTAGGATTTAGTTTCTTTTCCATCAGGCAAATTTTCTCTGGTAGATTTAGGATTAAATTGTGAAATGATACAGTTGGCCTCCATATCCCCAGGTTCTGAATCTGAAGATTTCCCAAAGCTCACAGCAGCTTCTGGTTGCAGACGGCTTCCAAGGAGATTTTGGCAGCCACTGTGGTCTCAGCTGTAATTGGGGCAGTGGGTGAAGTCGGGGAGCTCGAGGAGGCAAAGTCAAAGACAAGGAGTGGCTCCCTGTCACAAAGCTGGGTCGTCTGGTGAAGGACATGAAGATCACGTCCTTGGAGGAGCTCTATCTGTTCTCCCTGCCCATCACAGGGAGTCTAAGATCATTGACTTCTCCCTGGGGCTGGCCCTCAAGGACGAGGTCCTAAAGATCATGCCTGTGCAGAGGCAGATGGATCCAGCCAATGGATCAGGTTCAAGGCCTGTGTCACTATCAGGGACTATAGTGGCCACATTGGTGTGGGCGTCAAGTGCATCATAGAAGTTGCCACCACCATCTACAAAGCCATCATCATGGCCAACCTGTTCATTATCTCTGTGCGGCACGTCTACTGGAGGAACAAGATCGTCAAGCCCCACAAGGTTCCCTGCAAGGTGACTGCCGCTGTGGGTTTGTGCTGGTGCTTCTCATCCCTGTCCCCAGGGGCACTGGCATCATCTCAGTCCCTGTGCCTAAGAAGCAGGGATTGATGACTGCTACACCCTGACCAGGGGCTGCATGGCCACCCTGGACAACTTCGTCAAGGCCACCTTTGATGCCATCTCCAAGACCCACAGCTATCTTAACCCTGACCTCTAGAAAGAAACAGTGTTCACCAAGTCTCCCTACCAGGAATTCACTGACCATCTTGTTAACCCCACATCAGAGACTCTGTGCAGAGGACCCAGGCTCCAGCTGTGGCTACCACATAGTCAATTTTATTTAAATATAATAAAGTAAATTGAGCCTGAAAAAATAAAATTTAGGTGGCGATGGGGAGCAGTTATAAGAAGTCAAAGCATCAAGGGGAATGTAACAAAGAGGAAGTGCTAAAATCCTGGTGGGGAATGAGCATGATAGTGGGACAGGAGGAGAATCAAGGGAAATAGAGGAAAGTGCTTGGAGGAAAAGAGCATTTATGGAGGTCTAGATAAAGATGTACACATGCAAATATATTTATATGAGGATGGGAAAATAGATCTATGA
>NW_022103898.1:69371918-69384439 GCF_000313985.2 Echinops telfairi | reverse complement strand
CTGGATCTACGATCAATGCTCATGGAAGTAGCAGTCAAGAGATCAAAGGATCAAAAAAAATCATGGCATTAGGTAAATCTGCTGCAAAAGACCTCTTTAAAATATTAAAAACTAAGGATGTTACTTTGAGGACTAAGGTACACCTAACCAAAACCAAGGCATTTTCAATGGCCTCATATGCACATGAAAGTTGGACATGGCATAAGGAAGACTGAAGAAGAATTGATGCATTTGAATTGTGGTGCTGGCAAAGACTATTGAAAGTTCCATGGACTGTTAAAAGGACAAACCTATCCGTCTTGAAAGATGATAGTCAGAGGCAAGGATGATGAGACTTCGTCTCTCATACTTTGGACATGTTGTCAGGAGAGACCAATCCCTAGAAGAAGACATCATGTCGGGTAAAGTTAGAGGGTCAGCAAAAAAGAGAAAAGTCCTCACGGGGATGAATGCAACAATGGGCCCACGCAGAGGAGCCATTGTGAGGATGGGGCAGGACGTGTCAGTGTTGGTTCTGATGTGCCTAAGGTTGCTATGGGTCAGAAACACTCTATCGCACCTAACGCAAACAGCAACAGTGTGTAGGCAATGTCATTTTTAATGCAGGGTTTGAGTGTCCATGGATTTGGTTATACACATGGGGCCTTGGAATTAACCTCCACAACTTCCAAGGAATAATGGTATTAAGAAATCTTTGTTCATATTGAAACACAATAAAAATTTCTTTTTGACATCTTGGTAGCCATTCATCTTTTCAATATATTTGACATTCTCAATGCCAAGTCCTATCTTCAAATAGTATACTTAGTTTCAAACACTCAAGTAAGCACACTTGTATAAATGTGTAGCAAATTTGTTTAGAATCTGACCTGGGGAAACAGGCTGCTGGGATCTGAACCCTGGCTTAACCTATTTTACAAGCCTATTTACTTAAGCTTGTCCTGCCTCGCCATCCTTACTTGTAAAATAGTGATAGTAATAGTGCCTACCTCAGAGCACTGTTGAGACAGGTGGAGTGTTTAGCAAACACACTGTCCAGCACAAGATGAGTACTCAATGTATTTTAATACCACTTTTGTGAACATTAGCTCTGGAAGCAGTAATAATAAACTAGGGGTTAAAAGGAAATCTCTCTTGCTAAGAGACGCCCAAGGAGATATGATGACTAAAGGTAGGGTGGGATCCTGGTATGGAACAAGGATTAAAAAACTAAAGAAATGGAAATGGGTTCGTTTTAGGATAAAAAACTAAAGAAATGTGATTGAGGAAAGTAAAACTCACTCTATCTGTTAAAAAATTTTCCCCACTCATAACTTTTGTAGTTGTTAAAAACTTGAAGGCTAAAAAGTATAGAAGTAGTAAAGCAGACAAAGGAAATGCTCTCTTTCATGGAAGCAACTTTTCCAAATGGTGTGCATTGCTTACTTCCTGTGGCATCATTTGTATGAAATGTATTTATAATGGTTTGTTGTTTGTGTAATGAACAAATGCGATCATTTAAAAGTAACTAGAATAGACTCCCCACCACCCTCAACAATATATATATTATATATCTCTAAGTTGGCCCATAGGTCAGTGCTATTCCGCAAACTGTTTGTTACCAGTCAGTGAGATGAGTGATAACAAGGTAAATCATAGTGCTGCCTCCTTTATCCAGAAAACCTTACTGTGAACCAGTGACAGCTGTATCAACAGTGCTTAGACACCTAACAGATTAAGATTCAGTCCTAAGTGCCCCATCTCATTGCAGATTTGTGGCATCTAGTTTTCTGAGCTTCATTGGAATAGTGTCGTTGCACTATTCCATATACGAGGAGCCCTGTTGCTGTAGGTTAAGCATTGGGCTCCTAACCAAAAGGTTGGTGGTTCTAATTCATCAGGCACTCCTTGGGATTGGTCTGCTTCTATAAAAGATTTACAGCCTTGAAAATTCTATGAAGTAATTCCCAATGGGCGGCTTTAAATCAGGATTGACTCCAGGTTTGGTTGGTTGTGGTGGTAAAGTGGTTAACAGCTGCTGGCCAAAAGGTTGAACCCACCAGCAGCTCTATAACAGCTGCACTACCTCTCTGGGGCAGTTCTCCTTTGACATCCAGACTTGATAGGAGTCGAAATGTGGTATATTTCGTGGACTAGCAGCAGAATAGATACATTTGGCTTGGAAGAAGTACAGGTGGAATGCTCCTGAAGATCGAGGATCATGAGTCTTTGTCTCGTGTACTTTGGAGGTGTGTCCAGGTGGAAGCACATGCTTGCTAAAGTATAGGGTTAGCAGAAAGGAGGAAGACATCTAGGACAGTGGTTCTCAACCTTCCTAATGTCGCGACCCTTTAATACAGTTTCTCATGTTGTGGTGACCCCCCCCCCACCATAAAATTATTTTTGTTGTTACTTCATAACTAATTTTGCTACTGTATGAATCGGCCCAACCCTGTGAAAGGGTCGTTGGACTCCCAAAGGAGTCCCGCCCCACAGGTTGAAAACCATTGCTCTAGGAGATGCATTGACAGAGTCAGCTCAAACATAATAGCAATTTATGTGGGTTTCACAGAACTGGGTGGCGTTTCACCAGGATCTCAACAGGGTCTCTATGAGTGGAAGTTGACTCAACAGTATCTCACATTAAGGAGTTCAAACAAATTCAATGGCACATAATGACAACCTATGCGGGAGCTTTAAAAAATTCATAGAAAATGAATTTTTTCATTTCATTTTTCCACAATTTGTAGGGTTCCCTCATATAAATATAGTTATAGTTTTTCCCTTTAATGGAGCAGTAGTGTGTTAGACAGGGTTCTCTAGAGAGATAAAACCAAATTCCTGATAATTTAATATATTTATTTATAAAGATAATTAGATATATAACGAGAAATGAAATGTTAAATCATATACAGATAAATATACAATACAAGAAATAAACAGTTAAATTAGAAAGCACTATAAATGGCTTAGTGCAACTCACGTCCGTGAGAGAAAGTTGAGAGACTAGCAGTCCTTCAAGTCTCTGTCTGATGCCAGATCTTCCTCTATTTGTAGAGAGAGCTAGGCTATGTCAGCACAGCAGCCAATCACAAGGCAGGTCACCAATCGCCAGTCCCCAGCTCCAGAGAAGTCTTAAAGGGACCTCAACTTACAGCAACACAGTCCACAGGCTAGGCATCCCACAGGCTGTGTAGCCTTTAAATTGAAGCACAGAACAAGCAAGGCAGCTGCACCCTGGTCCGATGATCACAGAGCGAGAGACAAGAAAGGCTAGGCTCACCAAGCCATCCATCTCTCCGCCCCTCAGTCAATCCCACCTGCGTTTATCAGCCAGGCTGGCACAATAAACTATCTCAGTAGTATTCTATTAGCTGTTATATTTTCATTTAAAGACAAGTTTATCCTTCAGTGGAAATAGTGGGAACATTCACCAGAGACCGCCACTGAACTTTTAAAAAAAATCATTTTATTGGGGGCTCATACAACTCCTTCCACAATCCATCCATACATTCATTGTGTCAAGCACATTTGTACATATGTTGCCAACATCATTTTCAAAACACTTTCTTTCTACTTGAGCCCTTGGTATCAGCTCCTCATTTTTTCCCTCCCTTCCCACCTATGCTCCCTCATGAACCCTTGATAATTTATAAATTATTATTATTATTTTATGTCTTACACTGACTGATCTCTCCCTCCACCCATTTTTCTGTTGTCAGTCCCCCCTTTTCCCCCCACCTTCCCCGTACCCTCCTGGTATCGCTACTCTCATTATTGGTCCAGAGGGGTTTATCTGTCCTGGATTCCATGTGTTGCAAGCTCTAATCTGTACCAGTGTACATGCTTTGGTCTAGCCGGATTTGTAAGGTAGAATTGGGATCATGATAGTGGGGTGGGTGGGGAAGCATTAAAGAACGTATCTTTCATCACTGCTATACTGAACCCTGACTGGCTTGTCTCATCTCTTCCTTGTGATCATTCTGTAAGGGGACGTCCAATTGTCTACAGATGGGCTTTGGGTCTCCTCTCTGCACTCCCTCTCATTCACATTGTTATGATTTTTTGTTCTGGGTCTTTGATGCCTAATACCTGATCCCATTAACACCTCATGATCGCACAGGCTGGTGTGCTTCTTCCATGTAGACTTTGTTGTTTCTCAGCTAGATGGCCTCTTGTTTATCTTCAAGCCTTTAAGACCCCAGACGCTATGTCTTTTGATAGCTGTGCACCATCAACTTGCTTACACACATTTGCTTATGCACCCATTTTGCCTTAAGCGATCATGTAGGAACCTGAGCATCATGGAATGCCAGGTTATTAGAACAAAATGTTCTTGCATTGAGGGAGTACTTGAGTAAAGGCCAAGTGTCCATCTGTTACCTTAATACTTAACATAGATCTATTTCTCTGTCTTTATAAATAAGTATATTTATGTATATTCCTATATTTAGACCTCTATAAATGTCCTTTGCTTCCTAGTTCTTTCCTCTATTTCCTTTGACTTTCCTCTTGTCTCACTATCATGTCCAGCCTTCATTTGGATTTCAGTAATTCCTCTCAGTTATATTACCCTTGAGTAGCCCCCTCCAGGCATCCTACACCCTTCTTTTTATTGATTTTAGATCACTTGTTCCCTTGTCCCTGAGTTGGTTGACACCCCCTTTCTTTCTCCTGCCTCCCCTTCCTCTACCCCTCCCCAACCGTCGGTCCCATTGTTTTCTCCTCCAGATTGTTTATACTGCCTGTCTTTCCTAGGTAGACATGCAGAGACAATAATAAGCACAAAAACAAGACAGAGAAAAAATAAATAAAACAACAACAAAGAACCAACCACACACACACACACACACACACACACACACACACACACACACACAGCCTGTAAATAGTTCCAGGTCTGTTTGTTGACCTTTCAGAGTATTTTCTGGTTGAGTCTGATGGGGTGCCACTCCCTGGCCCCAAAGTCTATTTTTGGTATTCCCCAGGGACTTCATTGCTTTGCTCCCCTTGCTGTTCTGTTGCACAACCTTAGCGTTTCACCCCAGTGACCACCACTGTACTTTCATCTTAACCATTCACTTTGATTGGACCCCTGTTCTGTATTCCCTTTAGAGAGGCGAACAATGTAGAAACCAGCCAATGTCTTGGCTTAGTCCTTTGGAGCCTCACTTTCCAAATCTTTAACTGGCTATGATTATTTCTTCTAATTTGTAAGATTGTTCTTAAGACTAAATGAGCGCATACTGGTAAACAGCATCCCATTCTTGAAATGTAGTGAGGTTCAATAAAAGTAAACTTGTTATTGTCATTTTATTTCGTACTATCAGAGCTATAGGTTTAATTAGTGGTTCCCCCTGCCCCCGCCCCACTACTAATTTAAAATATACTAATCTCCAAAAAAATGAGAAAACTTACATCCGTTTTATAACGCAAACTTAAAACTGTGGATTTAAATTTTTCTTTAGAAAAGCAACAGCAGGTATTTCGCTAATCACCAGCGGCTATATTGAAATCAGAATTGTGTTGGTAGGTTTCCTTTGCCACTGAGTTACAAAGAATCATTTTGTAACAATTGCTTGCATCATCCTTGGGAGTGAATTTTGAAGCTTTGAGCAGGAAGGAATTGTATTTTGTCTGTGGGTAGGGTTGTAGTTACAGATGCAGATTGCTGTACTGTTAACTTGAGCTGCTTGTTTGCTAAGGGTTGCCAAAAAGAAATTATCTGACAAACAAAATGAAGAGATCCCATAGCGATTCTGCCTGCCAGTCAAAGGTTATAGGAGAGTTTAATTCTCTATTTGTTGTTAGTTGCCCTTGGCAACCTCCTATGTGCACAGAACTAACTACTTCATGGGGCTTCTGCTGTGCTCCACCAGCCATTTGGCTAGTGGTTGAGCTGTTTTCTTTCTTCTGCACATAAACATATATATAAACCCCACCCACTACTACGGAGATCATTCTGGACTCATAGCTACTTTATAGGATTACCAAAACAATCTTTACAGGAGCAGACAGCCTCATCTTTCTCCTGGAGAGCAGATGGTGGTTTTGAACTATGTGGTTAGCAGACCAACACCTATTTTAGAGCACCAGCAGAGCCAAGTCATATGTGTATTTACACATACTTATATACCTCTTAGGATCCTTGGATGGCACAAGGGTTAAGCACTTGACTATTAGCTGAAAGCAGTTGGATGACAGGCCTGGCAATCTGCTTCCAGAAGATTACTGCCTTGAAGACTTTATGGAGCAGTTCGCCTGAATTAACTCAATGGGAATTAACCACAAATACACCTCTTGGTTCTTTCCTGCCGTTGAACAGGGTAGCACCCTTCCTCAGATAGAAGCTCATTCTAAGTTCTCCAGCGGCAGCTTGCTCAGAGCCAGCTACAATGTGGCTCTGATGACACCTCTGTGTGTTTATAAAAAAGGTCTTCACCGGATCATTAAATCTTTATAATTTGATCGCTTTCAATCTTCTCCCTTAATAATGAGTCAAAAGACAGCTTGGGTCCAGCCTGATACTTGTGCTCAGATAGGAAATGTCTGATGTGATTTATCATTATCCACGAGTGGCATTATAAATGCCACCAATTATTGCCTGTGCCTAGTACCGGCAGCTGACATTTGTCGTATGCTCATTTAGAGGGGAGTCACCTTAATAGTAGGGAAAATGAAAAACTTAGAAACTTGAAGTGTTTGCCCAAGATCACACCAGGGTTCAAACCTGTGCTGTCAACCATCTTGCAGAACCTCATAATGAAATACTAAAGGGAACGTGCTTATCATCTTTGTCTTAATAAATAGAATTTGCATCAATTGTCATATAGTTCTGTAGTTTGTGTTGTCTAGGGATGACATGGGAGCCCTGGTGTCACAATGGCTAGGCCCTCAGCTGCTAACTGAGAGGTTGTCTGTTGAAAACACACCAATCACTGCAGGAAAAGGATGTAACAGTCTGCTTCCCTAAGAGATTTACATCTTCGGAAACCCTGTGGGGCCCTTCTACTCTGTTTTCCAGAGTAGCTAGGAGTTAAAATCAACTGGACAAAAAGGGCGTGGATTTTAAAAAAATAATAATTATGTACTACCACTAACTAGTTGTTTGTTTTTTTTAAATCTCAGTGGATTATTTGATGAAAAAAATCCTGAAGGAATGTTTCTTTGTGTGTGGTAGAAAAGATGACTTGGAAGGATGATTAAATCCTAAAGTAGAATACTCTTGCTAAATGCAGTGCACAGTTCCTGGAAATAAGAAGTGTTCTCTCAGCTCCTTACTTCCACCAAAAAAGCCTTGCTGTTTCCCAAAGCAAAGGGCCCCTCCCCACCTTAGTTTCTCCTGGGAAAGGAAGTACGTGTCTTTAGGGTTTGTTCACTTACGTTTTTGTTCTTGTGGTGGTATTCATGGGTGGTGATGGTGGTGTGTTTCATCGAGTATTTTTAGGACTTTAGGTAGAACTATTTAGCAAACATTAAAATTATTTGGAATGTTTGTTTGTTTAAATAGTTTTCTGGATACCACCTTAGCCAAAGAATTTGCATCTCTAAAAAGTTTCTAGGTGATTCTGATAGTGGGATCAGATTCTAGGCTGGAATCACACTTTGGAAACTATTGATATAAAGTCAAAACAAATTGATGACTTCCTTAAGTTAGCTAATTTAAATGCTTTTCCTCCTAAGTTTCCCTAAGATCTTTAAGTTTCTTAAAAATTGTCCCCAGTTCCTTTAACTGGACATAAAATCATGGTAATTTCAGCCAAGACTACAGAACATACATGCAGTTCCCTCCCCGATTCTTGCTTTACGTTCACTCCCCCTCCTCTCATATTTTACATTTTATTACTTTTTCAAGTTATAAAGAACCTTTTCAGTTCCCACCTGGGTAAATTGAAAGTTAAAGCAGGAACATGATGAGCACTTGAGGGATTCAATTTCCCTGCAAATCTGCATGTGCTCTGGAGTAGGAAAAACAGCACAGGACAAAATACCTTTATTAGGATCTCTACTAGCAATGTCAACTTCCTACCATCACCACCAACTCTTAGTTCACTCAGCCGACTTGACACCTATATTTGAAATAAGTGAAATGCAAGTTTTGGGGTTTATCGTTAAGTTAGTGCAAGTATGGATACATAGGCAATTTTATTATGTTTCATGACCTTATATTTGATTTAAAGCATCAATTTCTTTATCCTAGGCCTGCTTTTAATTCATGAAGCTATTTCAATTCCATGAAATCATAGGAACTATAATTTGTCTAAGTTAGTGTGAGAATGATATGGAACACATATCTGACCTCCACTGGTTTCACAGGGAAGGATAATCAAACTCAGAATCAGCTCCAGGCTGATTCCTATGAGGCAAACATCAGCCATGCCAGCACCCACCAACCATCTTTACCAATTCTGACACCAACCGTCCCTCTCCTTGTACTACTTCTCTGCTGGGTTTGATAATCCACTGCAGTGACCACAGAGAACTCAGGTAATATTCGCAATTTGGGGGTTGATTAGGGACATTCGTGGCAACAGAAATACTCAGGATACAGTTTTTCCAGTCAGGAGCAGCTTGTCTCAGCTTTGCCTGCAGGTACACCTTTCTTTGGTGCTTGGCCTCTCAGCCCCTGCTTTCATGGGTCTTCTACTTCCTAGGTCATCTTCCTGCCTCCTAGATTGTCAGCTCTGATAGCTGTGAGTCAGGTAGGGCCCCCAGCTTAGCATCTGACCCATGGACTTGAGCCAGATCAGGCTTGCCTGCTCACCAGCTGTGTGGGCTGTTCTCTTGATAGAAATTTCTTTTTTATCCATATCATTGGTTTTGCTTCTCTAGAGAACTCAGTGTCACACAACACCCCAGTTTGCCATAGACCTCAGTTCTTAGGCACTTGGTTTTAGCTCTGTGTGTCAGCAAACCTAACTCCTCTGATTAACTACCTGGAGATAGCTAATTCGACAGGCTTGCTTCCTGCCTGCACATACTCCACTTTCTGGAAACTCACTGCTCTGTTTGTGCCCGTGGTGCTGCTGCCTCTGCTGCCACTTGTCTGGCAGCCCAGCTCTGTCTTCCAGACGAGGAGCTTCAGTGCGTAGGAAGCTTGGTGCTTACAAGACATGCTGCACTTCTGGCTTTTTCATGATGGTTGTGAAATTCCTCATTTCTGCATCTCAAATGGCTCATTTTATGCTCAACAGGTTGGCAAAACTCATCTGCCCCCACATCAAAGTCCAGATGCCCTGTTTGCATTTTTCACCAAGTCATTTGATGGGAATTATGAAGAAGAATTGTTTTAAAGAAGAATTGTGCTGCTAAAAGGACAAATGATCTGTATTGGAAGAAATAAGACAGAGTGCTCCTTAGAGGCAAGGATGGCAAGACTTCGTCTTACATACTTTGGGCATAATGTACGAGAGACATCATGCTTGGTACAGTGGAGGGGCAGTGAAACAGAGGAAGGCCCTCCATGAGATGAACTGACATGGCGGCTGCATCAGTGGGCGTAAGCATAGGAACAGTTGTGAGGGTCTCCCAGGACCTTGCAGTGTTTCATTCTGTTGTGCATAGGGTCACTATGGGTCAGGGCCAACAATAAAAACAGTAAAGAAGAGCCGTATCAAATTATTTATTGCACCACAGTTAGGCTCTTAAGGCAGACAATAAGGAGAAAAATTCAACAAAATTATTCATGAAAGTCCCATACTTTACCATAAACTACACCCATTCAGAAATTCACTCCATGGACATTCTCTTTGTTTGTAGGCTATAAAGTCTTAACTTCTATCTGCTCGAAATCTAGTTGAAAGATGGGAAATGTGTTAGGGAAAATAGGATTTTTCCTTTCTTTTCTTTATCCCTTCCAAGTATACATATAGTTAAATTTCAGTATGTTAAATGTATTCATGATATAACTCCATTTTAATGTTAAGATGACTGAAATACTTGATTCCAGCTCACTGGTTTAAATTATTTTACCATATTGCCAGAGCCAAATATCACATTTGTTAGTTTAACAAGTGGTTGTTGAATAACTTCTTTATTAAACTCTAGATCAGCGGTTGGCAACAACTTGTGGGTCACACAACCCCTTTTGGGGTCGGATGACCCTTTCACATGGGTTGCCCGATTCATAACAGAGTAGCAAAATTAACAGTTATGAAGTAGCAACGAAAATAATTTTATGATGGGGTTGGGGGGGTCACCACAACCTTATTCAAGGGTTGCGGCATTAGGAAGGTTGAGAACCACTGTTCTAGACTGGCCAGGACCGGGGCTTTTTTGTTTCTTTGTTTTGTGTTCTTGTTTTTTTTTAAATCAATGTACATAGTTTTTGTTCTAGTATTTGCTCAGGCATTGTTTGTTGAGTGAATTATAAGTAAAACACAGCTCACATCTTTTGTGGTTCATGATCTAGCTTTAGGAATGAAGAAGTAAACAAAAATGTCATATGTAATATGTTAGAGGTGGCTTAAAGTCTACGGGAACATTGTGGAGGAATGCCTTTGTTCTGCCTTGGGGAGTGTGATGCCGAGTCACAGGAGAGACGCGTTTGAGTTAGATCTTGATGGATGAGTAGGAGTTTGCCAGGAGGGGTAGGGCATTCTAGGAGATGCAGGGTCGGGGAATCATTCTAATGTATTTCCTTTTAAGGAATCATTAGCTTCATGTTTTAAATGCTTTAAGTAGAATAATAAAAGATAAGAATAGAAAGGTAATTCTTTTATTAGCTAGTAGCTGTTGCGGTAGATACTTTGTGCCTGGGAGTGTACATGTATTTACATGCATTATTTTCCAAAAATCTCTAGATATCTCAAATCTCCACGTGACATGGACACTGTTAATTTTATATTACATTTTAGAAAACTAAGGGAAGTTTATTTTGCCAGACATGACAGAACTATTTAGATTGCAACCATTCTGTTCCCTGTATCTTACTCGAATGCAGCGTTAGCAATTTAGAGTCTGTGGGCATGGGGAGCCAATGAAAGCAACATGGTCACATGTGAGTGGGAAGGATTAGAAAAGCCTGAGTGAAGGGCCACTGGTTACACCATCAGAAAAGGTTGGCGACTGCTAGTCCTAATGCGTCCAAGAGACATATAACCATCAGAAGTAAGTGAGCCTCTAGGGCAAGAAAGATAAATAGATGAAATGAAAGAAAATATGATTACCTCCACTTGTACTTCAGGTGGTGGTTTCAAGTTCATTCCCTTTTTTTATTCTAAAATATACATTTTTGGATATTGAAATAATCAAAAATAGTTTTGGGATCAGGATAGGCTAAAGTAGGAAAGGATATCAGAACCATAGCTTCCAGCCTCATGGCAACCAAAACATGACATTTTGACAGACCATGCTAAAAGTGAGGAGGACTTGAAACACCTGCTGATGAAGATCAAAGATTGTAGGCTTCAGTATGGATTATGACCCAACATAAAGAAGACCAAAATCCTCACAACTGGTAACATCATGATAAATGGAGAAAAGGTGGTTGAAGTTGTCAAGAATTTAATCTTGCTTGGATCCACAATCAATGCTCATGGAAGCAGCAGTCAAGAAATCAAACTACGTACCACATTGGATTTAAACAGATCTGTTGCAGAAGGCCTTTTTAAAGTGTTGAAAAGCGAAAATGCTACATTGAGAACTAAGATGTACCTGAAAGAAGCCATGGTATTTTCAATCGCCTCATATATATGTGAAAGTTGGACATTGAATAAGGAAGACCTAAGAAGAATGGATGCATTTGAATTATGGTGCTGGTAAAGAATCTTGAGCCCATCAAGGACTGCCCCCCGCCCCCCCGAAAAAAATCTGTCTTGAAAGAAATACAGCCAGTATGCTCCTTAAAGGAAAGGATAGGGAGACTTTGTCTCACATACTTTGGACATGTTGTCAGGAGAGACGAGTCCCTGGAGAAGGACATCAAACATAAGAACAATTGTGAGGATGGAACAGGCCTGGAGGGGTTTTGTTCTGTTGTGCATAGGGTCACTGTGAGTCAGAAGCAACTGGATGGCACCTAACCACAACTGACATCCCAGAACCCCTTGAGAGTAGGCAGTCTGATTCCTCTAAGGAAGCTTCCATAGGTGTTAATTTGCAGGAAGTTCTCTTTTACAAGGCACGATAAGTTTCAGCGTGTGCAGCATCCTCCCTTGGGATCTTCCCTTTCCCTGGACATAGATAATCAATGACAGCATTCATGGGACTTTAATGTTTTCTAAGCACGCATAGGAGCTCTGATGGTATAATGGGTTATGAATTGGGCTGCTACCCTCAAGGTCAGCAGTTCAAATCCACCGGCTATTCTGAGGGAGAAAGATAAGATTTTCTGCTCCTATAAAAAGTTACAATCTCAGAAAACCGCAGGGGTGGTTCTAACCTGCCCTGTAGGGTTGCTTTGAGTTGGAATCAATGCGATAGCAGTGAGGTTTTATTTTCATTTTTTTGGTAAGTACATATACATAACAGTGACTCTTATATTTTAAAAATACAGGAATATACAAAGAAAGCTTTTTTAAAAAAAATCATTTTATTAGGGG
>NW_022103898.1:69369354-69370456 GCF_000313985.2 Echinops telfairi | reverse complement strand
TCTCTCATGTCCCTCCGGAACTGTCGGTCCTGTTGTTTTCTCCTCCAGATTGTTCATCCAGTCTATCTTATTTAGACAGACCTGCGGAGATAATAACATGCACAAAAACAAGACAGAGCAAAAGCAAGCAACAAAATAAAACAAAACACTAGCAACCCAATGACAAAAAATGAAACAAAACACAACAAGAGAGAAAAACTTGTAGTTTTTAGTTCCAGGACTGTTTGTTGGCCTTTAGGAGTGTTTTCCAGTCGAGTCTGATGGGGCGTCAAGCCCTGGCCCCAAAGTATGTTTTTGGTATTCCCTGGTGACTTCATTGCTTTGTTCCCCTTGTTGTTCTGTTTCACTCCCTTAGTGTTTTGCCTGGGTGTGATGGGATCAGATCGGCCACAGTTCCCACACTGTGTCTCCAGTGTTGTTCCCTGTAAGGCTATGGGTCAGTGAGGGATGTTTTGTCTCATAGTGGGGCCGGCCATATAGTCTTCTCTGTGAATTGGCTGCTCTGAGCGGGAATCTCTTCATCAAGGCTTGGTGGGCCAGGATGTGCTCCACTCTCTCTTTCTCCCCATTCATTTGCTCCTGTGTGCTCTGTGTGCTCTGATCCCTCTCCTGGAGCTGCAGATTCAGTGCTGTCCTCTGAAATAAATTCTTCTTGGGAGAGGGACAGGTGTTCATGTAGCTGGGATTGGGGCCGGCCCCTCAGACCTCTCCACTGGTTTTCTACTCCATGCCAGCATGTGGCATTCACATCTTGGAGCACTGGGTTGAAGTCTGGTCCCTCTTTCTCTGTGGGGATATAAACCCTCCCCTTGGTGGGGTTAGTGCCCTGTGCCTCTGCTACCCTTTTCTTTTTTTTTTCCTTCCCCCCTGTCCTTTTTAGTTGGCTACCATATGTATCCCTGGATTTGGTCTTGTCCCTGCCATACTACCTGGACCTCACCCCAGGAAAGTTTATACACAGTAGCTTTTTCCCTATGCCCCTTTTGCGTTGTTTTTTTTAATTTTTTTTTTAAAGCTTACCTCAGCAGACTCATGCTGTACTTGTCCTTTTGTGCTTGGCTTACTTCACTTAGCATGATTTCCTCCAGTTCTTCCCATGCAG
>NW_022103898.1:69348398-69367841 GCF_000313985.2 Echinops telfairi | reverse complement strand
GACTTCTGTTTGTTGATCTTGTATCCTGCTAGTCTGCCAAACTCCTGTATTGCTTCCAGTATTCCCCTTGTGGAGCTACAAAGAAGGCTTTTAAAAGTCACGTATTAATCATATTTACTCAAAATAATCATTGGTATTCTGGCGTGTGTCATGCTTTTTTTGTACCATAGCTTTCTTCCTCTACCTAATGGTATATTTTGAATAGGATCCCTTATCCTTAAATATTCTTTAATGTCATGCTTTTTTAATACTTTTATAGTATTCCATTATTGTTGAGTTGATTCCAACACAGTAACCCAACAGGACAGTAGAGCTGCCCCCACTGTGTTCCCACGGTTGTGATTTTTATGGAAGCAGATTGACAAATCTTTCCCTCATGGCATAACTGGAGGGTTTGAACCACCAACCTTTTAGTTCACATCTAAGAACTTACCCTCTGTACTATCAGGATGGAGAGACTCCATTTCATGAACTTTGGACATGTTATCAGAAGGGACTGATCTCTTGGAAGACATCATGCTTGTTAAAGTACAGGGTCATCCAAAGAAGATGGATTGACACAGTTGCTGTGGCCACGGACTCAAATATGACAGCACTTGTGAGAGGATGGTGCAGGCCTCATTTCGTTCTGTTGTTCATGGGTTTCTCTGCGTTAAAACCGACTCCATGTCACTTAGCAACAGCAGTAAGCATTAATAATGTTCCAATACTTTGGCATGCTATAATTGATTTGATTATTCAGAACTTGGATATTTATGTGGCTTAGACATTTTACTTGTGCATACCATAATTGATTTGATTATTTGAAAGGCTTACATATTTATGTGGCTTATAATTTTTATTTAAATAAAAAACCTAATAACCTATAATGAGCATTCATATAAATAAACCTTGGATAGACTTCTAAGTATGAGATTACAGGATAGAATTACACTCCAGAATGCAATGTACACTTCAACTCATCTCATTGTATGTGGTCACGTGAGAGTGACTTTAAAAATCTTTATTTATTCCTGTACTTTCCAAGTATTCTATCACAGGTATCTTTTATAATTAGATGAATTAATACAAGGAAAATTAGAGCAGTGTTTCCCAAAGTGGGTGGTACTGCCCCTTGGGGAGCACTGGAACAATGCAGAAGGGGTGCAAAAGCAGACATCTACACTGTATTCTGCATTATGGGCTCCAGGACAAAAAAATTAATTGCCAGGTTGGGGGCTAAGTAGTTTTTTTTCCTCAGGAACAGTAGCCAACTAAATGTGGGGACCTGTGGTCTAGAATGATGCTCAGTGAACCCCAAATATGAGCTTTACTATTGAGGTGGTAGTGTTACTTTTATAATCAGGAGAAGTATTTTTAAGCCATTCTATTCATATTTAACTATTTGTGTAAATAATTTATTAATGTATCTTCCATGATCTTTGGCCCTTTGAAGCCAAGTGTGTCCTGTACACCGCAGATCTAGCATGTAAGTAGCCTGGTGTATGGCACATTGATTCCAAAAATAAAATTGTTTCAAAAAGGTTGTAGACAAAATCAGTTACCTTGTAGTTTTCTTTTTCCATGAACTTTATGTAGCTCCTTCATATTAAATACTCAGTAAGTAATTGTTTGGTGCATCAAAGATCAGATTGCTATTATTTTTTCTTCTTTTACTTTCCTAGCAGGAATATCACCAGTAAAAAGACTTAAAATGTTAACTGTTCACAGTTGAGAAATTTTATGCCCTTAGTAATATTGACGTGCATCTAAATAAAACTACGTTGTCATAAATGGTGCATTGTTGTCCCAGATATTACATTTATGGCCATATTTAGTGATGTTTCTTTAAAATTTACCCCCAAAGTTACCATTTTTCAAATTTTAGAGGATAAATTTAAAATAAGATTATGACAAAACTACCCGACATCCACCGTGGTCACTTGCAGGGTTGGTTGGGATGAGTGAGAACCAATGTGAGAGTAGCTGTCAGCCGCTACCAGCATGGTTACCAATTTAAGCAAGAACATCTCTAACAGTCTGAAAGGTATTTTTATGGGATAATAGAAATGTATTTGGTTATACATATTTCTACATAATATTGTGCACAATTTTATAAAGACATTGATTGTAATTGATCACAAATTAAGAGGTCTCTGGAATATACACCATTGCTAATCACTGTGAGGAAGTAGTGAAACTCAGCAAAAATTACCACATGCTGTTTAAGTGGTAAATTTAAGATTAAAATTCACTTTAAAGCAATGTGCTTACAGCACTGTTTATTATTTAACACATAATAGTAATATTTATTGTATCTCTTTGAGATAGCTTTGCCAGACATATCTTAAATATATCAGCACAAATTACTGTATATACTCCAGTATAAGCTGACCTGAATATCAGCCAAAGCACGTAATTTTACCACAAAAACTGCATTAAAAATTGCTGGAAAACCTTGGCTTATACACGGGTATATATGGTAAGAGTAATGTGCTTTAAAAAAAAATTCTGTGTTTATTTACATAGACATATATAATAAAAAGTTTGAAGAACTCTTAATAAAAAGTCTCAGTTGTATAGATGTAGACTTGGGAAGATAACTCGTATTTTGGGAAATTTTTAATCTCATGAACCATAGGTGTTCAAATGACCTTAAAATCCAGTTCATGATTTTTGGAATCACGGAAATGGTGGTGAAATACCATAGAATAGAAAAGATTAATCAGGAAGCTTAATGCAATCAGAACCTCATAGTCTGTTATGGGAAATAACATTTGGCAGCCTGCTAAGCTACTGTAAATGAATGTTAATCACATTTTATCAGTCGCTTGTACTATCTGTATTACGTAATTTGCATATTTATGACCCTCTAAATCTGTTTGATGGCGAAATTATATTGTTTACGAAACTTAAATTTCAAAAGACATACAACCCTTTGGTGGGGAAGAATTATACTTAAATGCTATAAAATTCAAGATGTTTCTATCATTTAGTAGCAGCATGTATCCTGTGGGACATGCATTGTGTCTGACTAAAATACACAGACAGGTAGAATGGTGTGTACCAAAATTCTTCCCATAGCACTCTACTTCTGTGTTGCGTTTGGTAACTTGTTACAATGGCCATACAGAACTTACAGGCAATACTCACATGGGAATTTACTAAGGGAGTTCGTGGGGTATCAGAAACCATGATCAGAAAACTGCGGTACATCATGGTCACAGCACCACCTCTCCTCAACCAGCAGCCAAGTCTCTCTCAGGTCCACAGGCTCAGCCAAGTGGTCCCAGGACCTCTGGTCTCAGCCTGACTCCTTTGCTGTGCCCTGTAATGTCTGTGGCACAGTCTCTGGTGGCTCTGGTCTCAGTTACCGCCACTTCAGGCAGAGATCTCGGGCATGTTTTTCTTATAGACAAGGAGTGGTAACTAAAACGGACCAAAACTAAAGAACCAAACTCATTGCCATCTGGTCAGTTCTGACTTATAGTTCTTAGGGCTTTCCTGGACTCCCTTTATGGGAGTAGAAAAGCCTCAAAGCCATTACACCACCTGGGCTTCTAAAATTGACCAATTAGCGTTGTTTTTGTTAGGTGCCATTGAGTTGGTTCCAACCCATAGTGACCCTATGCACAGCAGAGTGAAACACTGCCGGGTCCTGCACCATCTTCACAATTATTCCTATGCTTGAGCTCATTGTTGCAGCCACTGTGTCAATCCCTCATTGAGGGCCTTCCTCTTTTATGCTGCCCCTCTACTTTACCAAGCATGATAGCCCTCTGCAAAGACTGGTCTCTTCTGATAGCATACATTGAAGGAGCATTCTGGCTATATTTTGAATATTCTTTGCCAGAACCACAGTTCAAACGCATCAATTCATCTTCAGTTTTCCTTACTTAATTTCAGACTTACCAAGCATATGAAGTGATTGAAAATATCATGGCTTGGGTCATATGTACATCAGTCCTCAAAGTAACCTTCCTGTTTTTCCACACTCCTAGTGCAACCTTTGATCTCTTGACTGCTGCTTCCAGGAGCAGTGATTGTGGATCCAAGCAAGACAAAATTAGTGTTATGTAAGCTCTATTTGCATAGTACCACCCAATCATTCGGTGGCAGAAGAGCTATATTAAGAAATTTCACTCCACCACAAGCTTGTATCATTTTAGTTACTGTATAACTTTATGGTAAGAAATTTTAATGAGGTTTTTAAAAATATGAAGCTTTGAAATTGACATCCTAAAGTAGCAGTAATATTGAAAATGAAAATAATGGCTGGGAACACCTCTGTAGTTTTGTAATTTGTAGTTAATTTATGTGTATATGTTTTGGGGAAATTTGACTCTCAGCCAACACTTTTTTCTTTGTAAACATATCCCCACAAAAGGTATCTTTTTCCTTCCAAAGGTTTCAGTGCACATTGTTTATCAGCAGTGTATAATCTCATAGGACAATGTAATTTATATTAAAACAACAGAAGCAAAACCTGTAATTAAGATGTGTCTTCGTAACAGTTCTTTCTCTTTAAATGAAATTGTTAGTTGAGCGAAGCATTTGTTTTGAGAGGTTATAGAAATGTCACCACTAGCTGGTTATTCCAATGTGTTATCTAAATTGTTATAAATTATTCTTTGATAAATTTGAATTTTTATGTTTACTTTTTATTTTGAGGTTTAGTATGTTTGTGTGTGTTTTGGCAACACCAAAGAGAGGTGGTTAGGGGCTAAACTTTCAAGTCAGATAGTGTTGAGACCAAATTCTAGGTCCAGCACTCAGTTAAGTCATGGTTAGCAATGTACTCCTTCTTGCTGGCCATTGGTTGCCATACCTTTGTGGGATTGTGAGGATTATCTGAAAGACTCAAACATGAGTCAAGTGCTGAAAATGTATGCCTGGAGCCAATGATTCTTAAAATTTTAAGACAGGTTGAACATTGGGCTGCTAAGTTTGATCTACTACAAAATCAGTGTTAGGGTTTTTGAACTACTGCAAAACCAGTAGTGGTTTGAACTACAGCAAAGTCAGTCCTTCAAACCTACCAGCCACTCGTTGGAAGAAAGACAAGGCTTTCTACTTCCATATAAAGATTTACAGGCTTAGAAACCCAAAGGGGCGATTCTCCTGTGTCCTAATGGTTTGCTGAGTCAGAATTGACTTGATGACAATGAAATTATGTAGATGATGAGCTTCTTTATGTTGTGGTTTAGAATCTTTTACTTTTCCACCATCCACATTTATAAGTAATTCAGTACACTTTGCTTTAAAAAGTAGACAAAAGAAAAACTAATCAAGAATGCACATCAAATCAAGACCTTCTCTATGAGCTTCCCCATAGGACAGTGTAGAACTCCTCCTCGGGTTTCCAAGGCTGTCGTAGTTATGGAAGAAAGCACTCTCACATCTCTCTCCCTCTGACGGGCTGATGAGTTTGAACTGCTGACCTTTTAGCACGGAGCAGAGCATTTGAGGTACATACTCTAAGACTCAGTACAACACAAACAACAACAAAAGCTTAAGGCCATTGAGTCCGTCTAAATCATATCAACTTTAAAGACAATAGAACTGCTCTAGGGGGTTTCGGAGACTATAAATCTCTGGCAGACAGCCTTATCTTTCTCCCTTGGAGGAGCTGATGGGTTTAAACTACCAACCTTGTGGTTAGCAGCCTAATGCCTTACCTAGAGAACTAAAAATAATAACACAGACATATGCACACCTATATTCATCACTGTTTTATTCACAGTAGTAAATAAAAGAAAACAATGGAAGTGTCCATCAACAGATGAATAGGCAAGCGAATGGTAGTACATACATAAAATGGAAAACTGCACAACCATTAAACAACATTGATTAGTCTACAAAACAAATGAGGAATTTCATGGTAAATTATCTTTTTATACAGTTTTTCATTAACTTTTTGAAGCTTTCTCATACGATAAGATAAACCTGAGGGGCATTTAAAGACATATTTTGATTCTTCTTTTATCAGAAAACAAAACCAAAACCCAAACTCACTACCATCAAGTTAATTCCACCTCAGGGACTATATAGGACAAAGTAGAACAGCCCGTTTGGGGTTCCAAGATGGTAAATCTTTACTGGAACAGACAGTCTCATCTTTCTCCTGAGGAGTGACTGGTGGGCTTGAACTGCTGAGCTAGCAGTTAGCAGCTGAAGGTATAACTTTCTGTACCACCAACGTTCCTTAAAACTGTAGGTTGACAATCACAAGATTGGAGAAAAAACAAGTATACATGAGCCACAACCTCATCTATTCTGAGACTAGAAGAACTAGATAGTGCCCAGCAACAACTACAGACCCAAAGCCAGACAAACAAGATGAGTATAGAAAACTCCCAGAGATTATTGCCCTGAGACACTCCTTAAATCTAGAATTTAAGGAGATCACCTTTTAATGAAATATCTGAGTGGCACACAAAATAAAGGATTTTACTCGATGTTACTCATAAGATCATTATCCTACTTAAAAACTATCATTGTGGGGCCCAACAACCAACAGCTACTCAAAGGCAAAGATGGGGAGGTGAAGGGACAGGGAAGCCAGTGTGCTAGAGAGGGAACCTTCTTGGGTTCTATAAACTTCAGAAGTATTGAAAATTCTCTTACAATATTTTATATCAGTGTCTTAGGAAACCCAGTTCCTAGACTTAGGTGTTAGCAATGCCCTAGAATAGAAGAGAGAATGTAAAAATGACAACTGACAAAAGATTAGATTGGGGGCATTTGTTTTTTATATTATTGTGCTGTTGCTTGCCTTACTAAGGCAGCAGAGCACGAGTCAGCAAGCTTCCTCCTTCTCCTTCCCACCCCACTCCATGAAGAGCCAGAGAGTAAGTATTTGAAGCTTTGTGGGTTCTACTCTTAGAGCTTCTTTCTCAACTTCTCACCTCCACCATTGTAGCCAGACCGGCCATAAGCACTATATAAACAAGTGGACACACCAGCATTACAATAAAACTATTTATCAAAACAGGTGGTGAACTGGATTTGTCACATAGGCCATCATTTGCTGACCTCTGGTATAATTAATTGAGGGTGCATTGGCTTTTCCTTCTGAAAGTCAGAGGAAAATAATTAATTGAGGGTGTATTGGCTTTTCCTTCTGAAAGTCAGAGGAAAATCATACCCCAAAAGATTTAATCGTTCATCGTATGGTTCATCTACTAGAAGCCTCAGGTTCTGGCACACTTCCTGTAGCCTCGTGTATTTTCTTACATGGCAGTTATTTTCTCTGATGTCCCACAAGAATAGTCGCTGTTTTGTTCTCATCTTGATCCCCAGCACCTTGAGCATGCTGTAATGTGTGGAGAAGCAGGGGGTGATGTTCTCCAGGCCTCTCACCAGCCTGATTTCCTTTATCTGCAAGCTCTTCACTTGGCCAGGGTTTCTCTCAAAAGTGTAACGTGATCTTGGAGTAGGAGAGGGAATGTCAAAAGGGGATACTGTCAACACCTTTTCCACATCTGTAGCCTAAAAGAGCATGCACTCTGTGTATTTTGGGAAGTTCCAAATATCAGCCCACTCATTTTTTTCATAGATTGTGTTGTAGGAAGTGGCCAACGAGGGTGCTGCCACCTTCAAAGCTGTCACATTGACTCTTTGGAAGCTGTCAGCACCACAACTTCCCTTAGTTGAAATTTAGTGGCATTGAGCTCTTGAGAGTTTACATGGCAATTTTCTGGAGTAAAAACAATGGTGTGTGAACATAAGACCACTGGGCTGGAGTAGTTCACAGTGTTTACAGTGGTGTTATGGATCATGGATACGTTGTGACATTTTTTGATGAATACATAGAGTAATATCACATGAGCTCTGGTTACACAGTGGCTAAAGTACTCAACTACTCACTGAAAGGGGCAGCTGTTCAAACCTGCCAGCCATTCGAAGGGAGAAAAAATGTGGCAATCTGCTTTTGTAATGATTTGCACCCTTGGCAATCTGCTCTGTTCTAGGAACCCAAACCAAACTCACTGTCATTGAATCTATTCTGATTCATAGTAACCTGAAACCTGTGGGTTTCCGAGATTGACTGGAAATCCTTATGGGAGTAGAAAGCCTCATCGTTCTCCTGTGGACAGACTGGCCATTTAGAACTGCTGGCTTTGTGGTTAGCCCCATGTGTAACCCATTTCACCACCAGGAGGATGACAGTAAGTCAGAGTAGACTGGATGGCAGTGGACTTGGAGTATCAGTGTGTGATGGGGAAAGAAAATGATACCAGAATTTCATTTGTATGATAATAGTCATCTTTAAGGAAAAAGAGCTCACAGAAATATAGTGTACAGTAAAGGATTATTAGGTTCTTAGTTATATTTTGTTTGAAAGAAGAGCAGTGTTAATAGCATGTTGGCTAAATGCCTTTGAACAAGATGGCTGGAGTTCCACTTCAGCTGTATGACTTTATTCAAATTACTTAACCTCTTTCAGTCTCATCTCTTTTCCCTTAAACATGGGGTAACAATTATACTAACCTTACAAAAACTTAAAACCAAACCTGTTGCCATTGAGTCAGTGCTGACTCATAGTGACCCCATGTGATAACGGAATAGGACAACTTCCTCCACAAAATTTTCCTGACTTTAATCTTTACAAAAGCAGACTTATAGCTTTGGGTGGTTTCAAACCTAGGCTTGCCAACCCTAAGGTGTTCCTCATTGTTACGTGCCACTGGGTCTGTTCTGACTCACAGCTACTCCATGTAGAACAGGATAAGACATTATTGCTCAGTCCTATACCATCCTCACAGTTGTTACGTGGGACCCCATTGCTAAAGCCACTGTGTCAGTCCCCCTCCTCCAGGCTTTGGCCTTTTTTTCACGGACCCTCAACATTACCAAGCATGATGTATTTTTCCAGGGACTGGTCAGTCCTGGTAACATGCCCAAAGTACATGCATGAGACAGTCTTACCACCTCATATCTAAGGAACATTCTGGCTGTGCTTCCTCGAAGACAGATTTGTTTGTCCCTCTGATAGTCCATGGTGTTTTCAGTATTTTTGCCAACACTATAATTAACCTACTTCAGTTCTTCTTGGATTTTCTGTATTCATCGTCTAGCTTTCACATGCATAAAGTGATTGAAAATACAATGATTTGGACCAGGTGCACTTTAAGGTTAGTATTGTAAAAATTAAACATGGTAATTCATGTGAAGCGCCTATAGGTGGGAAAGAACATAAAAACCAATACCTTTTCCCAAAACCCAGGATCAGTGAGTGAATTCTGACTCATAGAGGGTTTTCAAGACTGTCAATCTTTATGGAAGCAGACAGGTTTTTCTTGAACCACACTGGGTTTCTTGGTGTTTATGTTTATATACCAGAAAACCAAAATCACTCATAGGTGCCCACATATTAATCAATTAGCTCAGAGGATCAAAACCAATTCTTTTAAAACTACTGGTTCCCAAGGGCTCAAATAGAAAGCAGTTGTCTTAGAAATGTTGATGGCAGCTTATGTACAAGTGTGATTAATACTATTGAATGATGGATTGTTATGAGATTTGTAACAGTCCCCCCTTCCCATAAAAACAAACAAAAACTACTGGTTCATGTCGTGATAGACATTTCACAGAACTTTTCCAGCCAGTGAGACGCCAGCAGCGCTAACTTATTTTGTGATTAGCCAAGGAGCTCCCCAGAGATCATCCCAGGTTCCTGAATGGTGAAGAGAGATCTAGTTGTAAGCCAGGGACACTGCAGATCTGCTCCATCATGTGACTGCAGAGCTGTCCTTCCCGGTTAGTGGTGACAGCCCGACAAGCTGACATCTGCCTAGCGGGGCATGTAGGCGCACCGCCAGCTCCATTACTTGCAGTTAGGGTCAGGCCAACAGGGACCTTGCTCATTTGGTCCTAAATATTTTCATTTTTCATAAAACTTTCATAGCAGCATGAAAACCTCAGCAGGCCAGGCAGTGGTGTCATTAAACCCAACTCGTTGATTACATTGCAGATGGGCCCTCCCTGTGTCCACCCCAGGCTTTTCGCCAAAGCTTCCCTTGAAACTGTGCACATTTAAAAAATAGCAAAGGTTATTTATCCAGGTGAATCTTTCAACCAGAAAGCAGAGAGAAGGAGCTACTTTGTTGTCTGAAGTGTTCCATCTGCTAGACAGTGACACAGTCTCCTAGCAAATGTTCTTGTGACCAAAGGTCTTCCTGAGCTGAAAGGTTTTTTTGAAAGCAAATATTCTGTCTAAAAGTAGGTGCTGATATTTTATATATGCTTCATTGGTGAACCTGTAAAAACACTTAGAGTACCAGAACATATATTCACATTGACAGTCCTAACACACCTTTTTTTCACTGACTGGAACATTCTACCTTAACCATCTTCAATTGTTATCCAGAGAGGACAAGACTTGGTCACAGGTTGTCAGGTAATTCTGTCATAAAACCCTGCAGTGTTTCCGAGGCTTACTAGCAGTGTAGCTTCATGGTGAGGCTGAGCCCCATCATGATACCCAAGCTGCCACAGAGCAGCTTCAGTTTCTATGATCAACTGGGCCATGACACCATGGTCAACACCAAACAGCTCTGCCTGGAACCAGCAATAGAGAGGATTGATTGCCGATTGGGAGAGGGAACTGTTCCAATCAAAACTCACCTTCAACACTGTTCAGGACTCTTGTTCTAAAGCTTGTCCTGTAAGGCCCTAGTGGCCTCATCTCATCCTCTGCTGACCCTTTGCTGGTAAAGCCCTTCCTCTCACCGTGCACTTAGGAAGTAACTCCCACCTGTTACCACCAGGCCTCTTGACCGCAGCAACCCCAATGCCCAGGCAGGGCCTGACTCTGAGAGTGTGCTCAATGCTCTACATGGCTTGTGGAAGGCACTACTAGGAAGGAGTGAGTTGTACTCTGCACACATGAGGTCACCCTGAGTCAGAATCGACTCCATAGCAACCAACAGCAAAGGTACCATCTGCTGAGTATAACTCACTCCATAGGGTTTTCAAGGCTTGTCTCCTGAGTTTCCTCTGGGTGGGTTTGAACCATCCATTGTTTGGCTAGCTGTTGAGTCCTTAGCTGTTGGACCTCCCAAGGGACTCCTTTAGGAGAGCTTAAAACTCCTTCCGCTTTCGTAGAGCGGCAGAGAAAAGAGGAGGCAGTAAAGTTCTAGTCTGGGTTTCCATCTTCCTCCCTAGTCTCTCTAATATAAAGCACCATATCTTTGAACTTTGAACTGTGGTAGGCTGGGTTGTCTAGAGAGACAAAGCCAGTGATACTCATATAAGAATTTTTTATCAAGAAAAAATTTTATATCAGGTAGGCATCCCCACGTAGGCCAATTCAAAATCCATGGGTCCGATGCTAGTCCGTGCCCTCTTCAGACTCATGTAGTCCATGAAGCTGAAAGGTAAGGTGGGAAGCAGGGAGATCACAGGCTGGTGGGTGTGGAGTTGTGTGCATCCAAGATTGGTAGGAAGGTGTCGGGGCACCAACAGCTCCCCACATGGGGCTGCCCCTGAAGGCAGATCCAGGATCCTAGCAAGCAGGGAAGGCAAAGCGAAAGAGAGAGAAGTTCTCACTATCTGTCTTATAAAAAGGTTGCAACCCCAACAAAGCATCATCAGGCTTTGACCTGTGATTAATGGGTTGGGCTCCACCCTTACACATTCATACACGTTCAAATTGACATAAAATCTAACTGCCACTCAAAACCAAAACCAAACTCAACTGTCATCAAGTTGATGCCAACTCATTGTGACCCTACAAGACAGTGTAGAAATGCCCCTATTGGTCTCTGAGACTGTAACTGTTTATAGGAGTAGAAAGCTCCATCTTTCTCCCAAGGAGTGACTGGTGGTTTTGAACTTAGGCTTTTGTGGTTTTAAGCCCAACACATAGTCACTATACCAGCAGGACCCCATCTAAGAGCCCCAAGGGCAGTTTTATTAACAGGTACAATCTTAGACTACCTTTTCCTACCACAAAAAGCTAGCGTGTTTTCACCAGAAAGAAGTAGGATGGCTTGTTTTTTAAGATCCCCGTTTCACTGTAGAAACAAATGTTAACAAAGAGGACCAAGCTAGGGAGAGTCATCTGGTAGGGAGGACATAGGGGAGTGGAGAGTGTGAATGGCTATTTCCCTTGTGTATATTTTTGCCTCCGCTTGGAACTGTGGTCTTATAGTGCATTAGGCATTGAGCTGCTAGCCACAAGGTCAGTGGTTCAAACCCATCAGTTGTTCTTCGGGGACGGATGAGGCTGTCTAGTCCTGTAAAGGTATAGAACCTTAGTAACCCACAGGGACACTTCTGCTCTAGGGCCTCTATGAGTTGGAACCCAGGATCTGTAGTGGTGCAAACTGCTAAAGCACTCGATGACAGTGATTTTTATTTTTCATGTCTCTACCTGCAGTGCCCTTTAAAGCTAGAGTTGTCATTCTATAGTAGAAAAAAACCTGTATTCATCAACATGATCATCATAAAAGGTGTGGTTTTTGATTGAGAAAGGCTAGAGAGAGTCTGAGCGTTGCCCCTCCCTTCCCTTCCCTCATCCACAGTGGCCAGCTGCATAGAGGGCTGGGAGGAGGGAGACCAGAACAAGCAGAAGTAGCACCACTCAACTCCAGGACAGGCCTCTCTGAGCACAACAAAAGCTCTTCACCTGGATTTCAGTAGCTCCCTTGCTCATTTTCACACACAGCCAAAGCAAGACTTCCTCTTTGCTGTTGCTCAACTGTCTGCTGTGCCCCTTTCCTGCCTTCCCGCCTGGGCTCACTGGAAAATTGGGTCTATTGTAAGCAACTAGTTAGCAGGTGTGGGTCAGGGTAGAGCAGGATACAGTTACTGATTTTTCAGGAGTAAATCACCAGGCTTATCTTCCAAGGTACCTCGGGGTGCATTCAAACTTGGAATGTTTCAGTTTCACTTAGCCAGCTGAGTTTGTTTACTAACCATTTGCACCACCCAGGAACTCTCCTGTAAGTAAATACCTCTGCTTTTCCACCCCCTTCACAGACCTTTGACATTTTGTTTCCACAGCGTGCTTTGCTTCACACCTCTGCAGGCTTCTCTGGAGGAACCTTCTTCCTCTTCCTGGGCCAGGCCATGTGACTGGACCGCATGGGCATTGTCTGGGTTCACATTTCATACATGTCTGTGCAGCCCCTATCCAATGACCTATTTAGCTCCACACCTGCCTCTTTGTTATCAGAGACAACTCCTCCACCTGTGATAACAAATACTAGGCTCTCTCTATGCAGCTTCCTGTCTTCCCAGCATTCTTGCTTACTTTCTCCCAGCAGGCCTATTCTAAGGGGAATTGGACCCACCCTTTCATTTGAACCCTTGCTGTTCCCACCACCCCTACCCCCTCACCCCCCCACCCCCGCGCGCGCACGCACTTCCCGTGGATTTTTTTACTCAATCAAATGTTTTGAGAATGATGAGGACAACAAATGTACACATGTGCTTTACACAATGGATGGATGTATGGATTGTGATAAGAATTGTACGAGCTCCCAATAAAATAATTTTTTTTAAAGTTGATCCTTCTTCCTGTTTAGTTGATATTACACAGCGCCTGCTGTTGATCATGGGACACCCAGCACCAAGTAAGCAGCTTCCCAAGAGGGGACATGTGTAGGGAATGTCCTGATTGAAATTACTGATGGATTGTTAAAACTTGAAGCATATTACTACTTTCAGAAAAAAACAAAACCAAGTATATCTGTGTCTCTCCCCACCACCCTCTCCATGCATGTGCTATAGTTATGAGGATTATTTAGGAAAAAAATAAATTCCAGGATTTCAGCTTTAGAGACTTCCAATTTAGTCTTGTAACCTAAGAAAAGGAAGTATATATTATCAAAGTAATATGTATATGTACTTAATTTAAAACAAAACAGAATAAGCTTATAACAGAAAGCCTGCATCTTCTCCTTCTTCCCTCTAGTCTAAACTATAGGATCAACCTTTGTTAAAAAAAAATTTATTTTTGTTATTGAGACTCAACTGACTACCATTGAGTCAATGCTGACTCATAGCGACCCCTGTGGGTTTCTAAGATTGTAACTGTTTACAGTAGTAGAAAGTCCAGTCTTTCTCCTTTATTGAGAACATACACCCATTCAACAGTTTTTACATACAATTTAGTGACAGTGATTAGGACCAGCCATTTTTAAAGGCTCTATGTTTTCATTTTTCTGATGCCTGCTGCCATATTGCTAAATACTATAGCTTCATCTCAAATACCCTGATGGAAAACGACTGCACAGAGGAATCATAAGCAGTGTAACAATGGTTTGTTCACACTGAATCATTGTTAGCTATTTTACTATGAAAACTAATTGAAAACCATTCTAGACAAATGATGTGGTTATGATATCATTAGCTTAAAATGCTCATCATTCCCTATTCTGTCTACCTTTTAGTACTAGAAAAGTGATGTCTGGGAGCTGTATGCATATTCCAATAGTCAGAATAAAAGCAGTATCTTTACCTGCTCCCCTTTCCTTTCCTGTGTTATTTTCCCACTTGGCATCATCCCTGACTCCACCCCGCACCCCATTGCTTGGGGACACAGTATGGAAAGTTTACAGCACCTGCTTTATGAAACCATAGTAAGGACTTTATGCAGCTCTTTGCATATTTGGCTGAGAGCTTTCCTTCTTGCTGGGAGGAGAAGATCTTTGTGTCCTGTCTCTGCTGGTGGGCCTGGTTGGGGGGAGGAGGGGCTGGGGGAGGCTCTGTCTTCTCTGAGCCAGCATTACAGGAAACGTTCCTGATGGAAAATATGCCTTCTGAGAAAAGGCAAAATGTAGGTGCCTCATTTTACACTGCAGAATGACTGTCTGTGGTTGCAAATAAGTTGGTAGGTAGAAACTCTAGCGCATTTAATTAAAAGTGCTGTGCTGAAAGGAATTGTAGCAATTATATATTATTAACCTAAGTGGTGCCAAGGCTTTGAAGCTGTTTGCTATGGCCCATTATTTTCCTTGATTGCATGCCATCTGAGATGGAATGGGGTTGTTCAGTTACATCGGCATTTAGACAAGCAGCAGAGTAAAACCCAAGTACAAAATCAGGATTTCTGGAACCCAAGGCTAGATATCCCAGACACTGCTTAGCGAATCCAATCTTTGGCAGTGAGAGTGACTTTGGCTGTGATTATGCTGCCCACCCCCCAATCAGACATTGTTTCATTTATTGAAAAATACATGCTGTATATGTCAACTAAAAACAGGGTGTCATTTTGGGGCTTATATGGACAAGCCTTCTATTTCAAGCTGAAGTACATGAATAAGAAAATTGAAGATCAGAGAACAGTGTGGGGCCCATTATGGTAAGAAACTCAGGCTCTGCAAATGGAGCTGAGTAGTCATTATGTGTGGGCTAGGCAGCGGGTGGACATCTCTGGTTTAGGAAAGGCTGCAATGTACTTTTCTGTATTATTAACTCCATTAGGGGCCAAGTGTTTCAGTGAGAAGAATGAAGTAAGGGTGTGGATTTAGTTTTACATCGCTGTATTTTAAACTGTACTCGCTTCCAGTTACCAAATGGAGAATGTTTGCTGAGTGCCCATTACATGCCTGAGATCAAGAATGCAACACCTGGAAAAAAGTAAGACTCGATATCCAATCCCCTCCCTCTGCAGAAGAGGAAACTGAGACCAGAGAGGCCAAGTGACTTGCTTAAAGTTCTATGCTAAGTGGCCTGTGAAAATCCCATTACCAGTAACTTGGCCACATTTTATTTTTATAAGCTAAGCATGTTAGTGCATTGTAGTGTTCATTAGGATTTTATGTCTGTAGTTCTATCTGCTGTTATTTTTTAAAAGTTTATTGTTACATAATTCACAACTGTACAATTCAGTCATTTAATAACATCAAGAAGCGTTGTACAATCATCATCACACTCAGTTTGAGAACATTTTCTTCAATGTTTTGTCCATCGGTCTTCGCTTCCCGTTTCCCCCCAGCCTCCCCTGCCGTGCCTCCAAGGAACCATTCATCTAGTGACTGTCTGTGTAGATTCAGCCCTCCTGGACTCCAAGTACTGAAAATCATATACAAAAGAATATAGAAACTAGCAACAATAACAGTACACAGAAAAACCTCAATCAAAAAGAAAGCAGAGAATACTGAAAACTCGAACAAATTTAAAGTGGGTCCAAAGGAAGAACAAATGATAGATATTAAATTTAGCCTAACTTCATCTGCTATAACCCACTTTCCATGCATTCTGCACTGCCCAAAACAATGGTGACTAGCTATGCATAGCTCTTTAATTGAAAATTAAAATTCATTAAAATAATACTATTTTTGGGCATCTATTGGAGGAGCCCTGAGTGGCATAGTGGTTATGCAAAGTCAGTAGTTCAAAGCCACCGACAGTTTCCTGGGAGAAATATGGGGCTTTCTACTTCTGTAACCAGTTGCAGTCTTGGAAACTGATAGGAGCTGTTCTACCCTGCCCTATAGGGTCACTCACTATGAGCCAGTATTGTCTTGGCTTTATTGGCTAGTGAAGATGTAGGCTGTTCCCAGTATTGTAGAAGGAAGTCTGTTGGGCAGTGCTACTCTATATCTTTCCTCACCAGAGTCACTTAGGAATTCATCACTGTGTAAACCGGGACTAAAGAAGCTGAGGTGTGTGTGTGTGTGTGGTGGGGTGGGGGTGGGGGTGGGGGCGGCGACGACGACCACGATTGGCAAATGCACACGACTGCAGATTCAGAAGTTTACAGAAATGGTTCTGGGACTTTGACCACCTTGACAACATGGTGACCCTAAATCAGAGCCACCAAGATCCCAACTTGCAGATAATATGTGAGTTATTTTCCATAAATCTTTAAGGTTTGCCAGGAGTGTTCCCTGATTCTCTGTGCAGGCCTGAGGGCAAATCTGCCCCTTCTTGGGCTAGTGTGGACTTATAATCTACTTTCAAATACCTTCCGCCAGTGGGCAAAGCTGCAACATTTTTGAGAGATGGTCAGAAAGCACTCTCTGGAGGCCTGAACTTAATAGCAAGATTCAAAATGAAGTAACGCTCCAACTCTAAAACCCAACCTTCCACAAACCAAGTGCCTTAGAGCGCAATACAGAAGTAGAAGATCAGAGTTGCTATTAATTTGCTTTGTGACTGAAAAACATTTTCACTTGAGGGGCTTTGCCTCTTGTTTCAGGGAATTCAGTCTATGGTTTCCTAAAGTCAGCCACTCGGTGAGTGAATCTGGCCCCCGCAGCAGCAGGGACCTGTGTGCCTTTATTCTTTGGAATACCAGACTCTAAGACATTGCCTTCAGCTTGTATGGATGCAAATGTCAACTCTGCCACAGACCCTCTGTACATATGAGCTTGGAAACGCCTGTCTCATTTCCCCACTCAAAAATTGAGGGTGAGTGTCATGGATTGAACTGTGTCCCCCAAAATATGTCTTGTTAACCCTAACTTCTATACCTGTAGTTATTTCCCCATTTGAGGATGACTTGTCTTTATTTTGTCAATGAGCCCTTATTAGTGTAAAGTATATTGTGATTCAATCGCTCTGGGATATAAGAGCTTAGATGCAAGCTAGCCAGCAGGGATGAGTGAAGAACTGCCAAGCCACATGATGATTATCTAGGAGCCGAAGTCAAACAGATAAGAGCCTTCTTCCAGAGCTGACAGAGCAAAAGCCTTCCTCTAGAGCTGGCACCCTCAATTCCAATTTCTAGTCTCCTAAACTTCAGAAAAACACATTTCTGTTTGATAAAGGCACCTATTTGTGATATTTCTGCTATAGCAGCTCTAGATAACAAAGACAGTGGGTAATTATAAAAATACATATGTCACAGAGTTTCTGTGAAGATTAAATGATAATAGTATCCATATATTTAGTATGGTGCCTAGAACTTAGTGAGTGTGCAATACATTTTCTTGTTGCAAATAATAATAGAATGATGAGGTATTGATAATTTAGTATAGAAAACACAGTGTAGGACATTCAAGTTTAATCGACTAGTAGGAAGACTAAGTTCACAAACAGATCTTGAGCACTGAAGGAGTGGTGTGACATCAGAAAATGCCAGATGACTGCAATTAGACGCTCTCACTGTCCAGTTGATTAGCTGTAGCTGTCATAAGGAAAAGGAAACCTGGTGATGCTGTTGGGTAAGTGCTGGGCTGCTAACAGAAAGGCTGCTGGTTCAAACCCACCAATGCTCCAAGGGAGAAGGATGAGGCTCTTTGCTCCCATAAAGATTTATATCTGCATAAACTCTGTGTAGGTTGCTGTAAGTTGGGATCATCTTGATGGCAGTGGGCTCATAGGTTGGTATAGTTTGAAAGGTATGTAGTTCTTTTTCTCTGTCTCCCTTTCCTTTGCAAATGAGTTTTTTAATCATTTTATTAGGTAATCTTACAACTCTTAACACAATCCATAGATACCTTCCATCCATTGTGTCAAGCACATTTGTACATATGTTTTCACCATCATTTTAAAAACATCTTTCTATTTGATCCCTTGGTATCAGCTCATTTCCCCCCTCCCCTGCTCTCCTTCCCTCATGAACCCTTGATAGTTTATATATTATTTTTTCATGTCTTACACCGACCGCTGTCTCCCTTCACCCAGTTTTCTGTTGTCCATCCCCCTGGGAGGGGGTTATATGTAGATCATTGTGATTGGTTACCCCTCTCAGCATCCCCTTGATGGCAGTGAATTTTGAGTTAAAACTTTGGAAGAAGTCACCTTTTGCAATGTAAACTTCCCTTAGAATTGTCCACTGACTGTTGCAGATTTTTTTTCTTTCTTTTCTTTTAAAAATAAGAGGAACTTTGGTGGCATAGTGGGTTAAGTGTTGGGCTGTTAACCTGAAGGCCAGTGGTTCAAACCCACCAGCTGTTCCATGGAAGAAAGGTGGAAAAGTATTGCTTTGTAAATATTGACAGCCTCAGTAAGTTTGGGAGCAGTTCTCCTCAGCCCCATGAGTCAAGTCAGAATTAGCTCACTGGCAGTGGGCTGGGACATTACCGAAAAGACTGTTTTATAGCATGTATGCTATTTTGACAAAGTTTCTATAAAGGAATACATATTGGGAAGATTATTTTGGTGTAGGAGAGGATTAGGCTTATGTGCTAGAGTGGGAATATGTGCAGCCAAATTGAGGGGAGATGATAGTATGAGCATCAGAGGGACCAGAGCATCACTTTGGAAAATAATAGTTGGACTACCAGTTGTGTTGTTGGCTTTTCTACTCTCTATCACTACCATCCAGTTGATTCTGACTCATAGAAACCCTATAGGAGAGAGTGGAACTGCCCTGTGGATTTCTGAGACTGTCAATCTTTATAGGAGTAGAAGGCCTTATCTATCTTCTTTGGAGCATCTGGTGGTTTTGAATCAGTGATCTTGCCCAATGAGTAGCCCACAATGCCACCAGGGCTCTATTTTAATGGTTTGGTTATTTGGAACGGAGGGATTATTTTTACTTTAATCAGTGAATCTGTGCTT
>NW_022103898.1:69342789-69344997 GCF_000313985.2 Echinops telfairi | reverse complement strand
CTCATTGCCCTATTACATTCCTATCTAATAGTTGAGTTGTGTTCAACTTGATGCTATATAGACAGTTCTTCAACTCAACTCATGCATTCAAGTCAATGCTGACTTATAGTGACCCAATAGGACAGGTAGAACTGCGCCATGAGTTTCTGAGACTGTGACTGTTTACTGGAATAGACAGCCCTGCTTTTCTCCCAAGGAGTGGCTGGTGGTTTCAAACTGCTGACCTTGTGGATCACAGCCCAATGTATAACCACTACACCATGAGGGCTCTTTCAGACAGTTCTTAGAAGAGCATAGTGCTCGAGGCAGTCCTGTTTTATTGGTTAGGCTAAACTGTTGGTTTTATGAAGACCTTAAAGGAATACTTCCCGCCTCCCACCCCGAAAACATTTTTATTGGTAGGTAATCATATCATTTCATAGTTTAATCACATCAAACGGTATTGTACAATTGTTTACCACCATCAGTTTCAAACATTTTCTTTCTTCTTGAACTCCTTGATATCTCACCGCTCCTTTACCCCACCTTCCCCCACTGTATACCCCAGTAACATTAAAGGAATACTTTTATTTAAGACTTTGGCCTTATTGTAGAGTAATCGTGTCATGGGTTCGCCTACCCTTCATGGCTCCAGAAAGTCTAGAATTCAGGAGAATTTGAGATTTAGTTCTGTATAGAATCTTTGATGAAAATGTTCAGTTATATGAGCCAGACGTGATCTAGTTTTGGACCTGGAACCTTTTCTTTGAACATTACATAGATCCCCTTCTGCTAATGATATGTTGTAATCATGTCAGATAAAATGGCCACTTTCTGAGTCACTTCAGTCTCCATTCCTATATGGGAAACTTCCTCAAATTAAAATTTAAATCACACCAGATTTTAATTTGGATGTGTTGCTAAGACTTTTAAGGACTATAGAACTGAAGTAGATACAACAAAATTAGTTATGAATTGTTTGAAATAATGTATCATTCAGGACCCAAAGCAACACAAATAAGCTAATAGATAATAATAATTTAATCTCTTTAGGATGTTAATATTTGCCATATTGTTTTAAATAAAACAAAAAGAAGAAAACATTAAAGTTTGAATTGATAACCACCCTTAAGAAACCAAACTCATGGTCACCGAGTCGATTTCATCGCAAAGTGACTCTAGAGGACAGAGTAGAACTACTCCTCCGGTTTCTGAGACTGTCCTTCTCCACAGGGATAAAAAGCCTGACCTTTCAGTACAAGGAATGCTTACGACACACCTCCCTAGTCGATACTTTTGTTCAAGTTGGACCAGTTTAGTGCATGTTGGGAGAAGCTCGGTATAATGTATGTTTCCCTTCTTTCTTCATAGACCATATACTATTGGTTAAGTTCCGCTATTATTTTTGCCAACTTGTTCAGAACCATCTGCGTTAGCATGATTGTATCAAACACTATATACTAAAGCATAATGTGCTATACCTTAAGCTTACCTCAAGACTTTCTAGAATCCGGATAGAGTCCTTAAGGGAGTGTTCTTTATGTTTATTTTAGTTGGGGCATTGGGAGACAGGTTGGACTATGAAGCATGTCATACATAGTGTCTAAAGTCCTGCACCAAAGGACTCTGTCAGTTCCAATGAGTCCCTCTCCTCCTAGCTTGGTAAATAGTGCTGTTGGTGAAAAGAGCGCTACATGTGCAGTGAGGAACTAGACACAAACAAAACAAAAAACTCACTGTCATTGAGTCAGTATGGACTACTAGTGACCTTATGGGTAGAACTGCCCCTGTGAGTTTCTGAGACTGCAACTGTTTACAGGAGTAGAAAGCCCTGTCTCTCTCTTGGAGCTGCTGGTGGTTTTGAACTTCCAACCTTGTGAATCACAGCCCAACATGTAATCTCCAGGGCTTCTATCTCCATTTGTCTTTGGTTTATTTCTAATTTAAAATAAATCAAATTATAAAGAAGATACTATTATTCAGAATTGCATACTGTCACAGTTTAATAATTCATGCCTATTGAAGACAGAGGCTTGCAGATAACAGGAGTGAATGGCAGAGGTAGTAAAACACATCTAGTTATAGATTGTGAGCCTTCACTCTGTCGTATGCACTTTTTAAAAAAATAGAGATAGTCCTGACCGCTAGTTTGGGATCTTTTATATAGCTATTATCTAATCATTTATTTTGAGAACACTTAAAGGCACTTTTCCATTTACTATCTTTTTT
>NW_022103898.1:69340420-69341512 GCF_000313985.2 Echinops telfairi | reverse complement strand
CAGATCAGTTTTTCATTTAGTAATTCATACCCATTTTGTTTCATGTCATTAATTGTAATCCCCACAAAGTACCATCATTTAACACCTTTTTTCTCCTTGTTACCAGTTTCCATTTCTTTTTTTAAAAAATGTTAACCTCTTTCAACTTTCTCCTTCAGTAAAGTTTGCTGTTTTGATCTCAAATGGTTGGTTGATTATTCTAAGATGTGCATACCCCCCTAGTGTTATTGTTACTCTTTGTTTTATAGTCAAATATGCTGTTGAGTCAATTCCAACTCGTAGTGAACCCTATAGGATGGAGTAGAACTGCCCTTGGCTCCAAAGCTCTAAATTTTTACAGGAGTAGAAAGGCTCCTATTTCTCCTGTGGAGTGGTTGGTGGATTTGAACTGCTGATCTGTTGGTATGCAGCCCATCATGTAACCTACTATGCCCCCAGGACTCTGAAAAGAAAAAAATGTGAGATTAAAATTTAACTAGATTATCATTAAGGATTATAACACAGATGAGGAGTAATCAAGCTCACATTCTAAATTGGATGGTTTAAATCCATAACTTGCCAAAATTTATTTTAACCTTATCTTTATACAGTACACTGTCAAGCATTTTCCGTAAGCATTTAACCCAGGGATTATTGGTGGGTCATTGGATAGAGTTTGCAAACCTGCCTTGTGTGGACTTCATAGTGTTTGAAAGATTGGGAAATTTTATAAAATTTTCAGATATCTAGTTTCCCTTATATGATCTCTCAACTCCATTGGGACTGCTTATTTCCAAAACGTCATGGGAAAGATGGGTAATAACAGCAATAGCAGTAAACTTATATTGAGTATTCTGTGCTGGGCACTGTTCCAAACCTAGTATTATCCCTCACAGAATTGTCAGTAAGCAAATAAAATTTTTATTTCTGATTTTTTCCTGATGTTTTATTAACGATATTGTTTAATAAATTCAACATTCAGTTGATGCTTTTGGTGTTATAGAAGCATATTGTTTATACCATAGAATACCAGATGAATGAGTAGTAAATCTGTCTTAGAAACAGTACAGCCAGCATGCTCCTTAGAAGCAAACATGGAGAATCTTTTTTTTT